>NC_088347.1:777500-890000 GCF_036884655.1 Musa acuminata AAA Group | reverse complement strand
TAATTTACTCAAACCATTGTACTCAAAATCATGGTACACAATGGTAGTATTCACTCAATTATAAATCTCACAAAACCCTACGAAAGCTTTTTAAAACATATCAAAATGATAGAGCCTAATTATATCCTTAAGGGGGCTAGTTCAGCTTGAATAAAACCCCTTCTAAAAAATTAAGGGATTTTGAGTACCTCATATTAGGATAGTAATAACTCTATGTTCTAATATTAAATTAAAGTCATACCAAAAAGCTTAGAAATATAAGAGATTTATACATAAAATATCCAAAAATCAAAGATAAATTCGATGTTTAGGTTGCTAAAAAATAGCTAAAAATATTAGCCTATAATCTATAAAACTAAAATCCTAGGTACAACAAGAGAAGAATTATGTTTTTTTTACCTTAATTTTTTATAGAGCTAAGATTTCCTAGCCTCCATGAATAAAATTGAGAGATTAGCTAAAGAAGGAGAGAAAGAGTCATGAGTTATTAAGTTGGTAAATAGGATAAGGTCAAAATAAGATAGATGTGATGTAGAGGTTATCTTGAGGTTTAAAGTTTAAGGTTCAATCCCATTAGGCCTCATTTCAAGTTTTTCAATTTTTTTATTAATATAATTCGAATATTGCAGTGACTTTAATTGAGTTTCATTTGGTTTGACAAAAATATTATTTTTGGTGTAAACTCATCATTCAATTGCACTTATGTATCTCAATATTTAGTTTGACTCTCATTTTTTATTTGCTTCTCCATTTAATTTTTTATTACTCTATCCATGCCTAAGTAGATTATAATCCTCCACATACATAATATTTGAAACTCAAGCTTCTTTAAGTTAATCATGGTCAAATTCATTTATGCTTTGAGATTCACTTAAGGCTGATTAAAATTCAACCGCCACATCTAATCACTATATATATGCTTATTATCATAACTTAACCTCATATTCAAGTCTACTAGCAAACTTTAGCTTATTATGTTATATTTAAAGTAAAAATTAATTCTTATACATGCTCAACCAATATTTTATAGAATATTGAGAATGATATTTTTAGAAAGCATGCAATTCAATCTTAAAAACTAAAAATATGAGTATGTCATTTATCATATTTATTAAGTATAGGCATCACAAATCATGTTACTAAGTGAGAGTAACATATACATATTATTTGTACTTCTATTGACATATTAATTATTGTTTAAATTATGTGAGATTCGGGTACTACATCTATAATCTTGCAAAATTAAAAAAATATATGAATGAATGTTACAATTATACGTGGGTTTAGATGTACAAGTTTAAAGTATTTTAGAAAAAAATTATCAAAATTGCTTGATTTTGAATTGAAATATACTCGATTATTGAATCTTTAATGAAATATGCCAAATTCAAGAAATAATGCTTCTAAAATCCTCAAAAATAAAAAAAAATTTAATGGCGGTTACATTCATATGTTGGTGGGGATGTGCAAGTTTGAGGTGCTTTAGATAAAGTTTACCAAAATACATAGAAATACAAAATTCACATGCCTTTTAATGATCTTAAACTTTTACAATTTTACTAGAATTTGATTTTAATAAGGATTATACTAGAATTTCAGACTAGTCCATATTGAAATTGATACGTCTTTTGGTAGGTTTTATTAATGAGTATATTTCAATTTATTTTCATGTATATTTGGGTCCACTTCCTCCAAACAATTTTGAACTATTATAATTATACTAAAACATAATTTTCACAAGCTGTCACTCCTAATAATTGACTTTACTATATCTCAAACTTCTAGACTTATAAGTTCGATATAAAAAACTGGAGTACTCATATACGATATCCTTTATATCTTAAGTCTAAGGACCTGATACACTATTCAGATGATGGAATCACTATCAAACAATGAAGTATCATCAACCATCTAGTATTCCGTGAGTGGATCAATCAATGAACTCATTCTCCAATGAGCACCTACACTATATCCCTAATTTCACCACAGGAGTAGCTATGAGACCTGTTAGGATCAAGAGCACTAAGAGGGGGGGGGGGGGAGGGGATGAATTAGTGCAGCAGAAAACTTTCAACGATTAAAACTGCATTCATACGTTGAAATCCGATTCCGACGTAAAAGTCGTTTCATGCAGATAATAACTTTGAAAGCCTACGAAAACATATTTGAAGTAAAGTAAGGAAGGCAGTTTGCAGATAAGATATAAATCAGAATGTAAGCGTAAACTGAAATATGATGTTCATACGATAAAACCGATTTTCGTCTTAATGCCGATTCAAAAAATATTTAACTATGAAACACGTTCGTAAATAAGCAGAAGGAAGTAAGCTATTGAGGAGGTTTGCAGTAAAGATAAGATGCTCAAAGTAAATGCAAATCGAGATTTAGAGTGGTTCGGTCAATCTTAACCTACATCCACTTTTGGCTTTCTCCACCAACGAGGTTACCGACGTCCACTAGAGGCCTTCCTTCAATAGGCGAAGGCTAACCACCCTTTTACAGTTTCACTCCTTTTAACGGGCTTAGGAGACAACCCTTACAAACTTTTCTCTCCTCTCTTGAAAGATCAAAACTTGAAAAAGAGTTTGGAGAACTTCTAGCCTTTACAACACTTTTGAGCTCTAAAAATCACAGAGTATGATTGGATTTTCGGTGCCATTTAATGCAGGAAAGGGTGGGGTATATACAGGCCTCAAAGTAGTTTGAATTTGGAGCTCAAAGATGTCTTTTCCTGGATTTCCAAGGTCCTGGCGGTATCACCTCCTGACTGGGGCGGTACAACCGCCTGGTAGCTCGGAGACTGAGCCTCTGGGCGGTACCACCGCCTGATAGGGGCGGTTGCACCGCCCAGTCTCACTCGGAGACTAAGCCCTGGCGGTGCCACCGCCTGACTAGGGCAGTTGCACCGCTTGGCAGAGCTCGGAGATCGAGCTCAAGCGGTTCCACCGCTTGTCAGGGGCGGTTGCACTGCCTAGTCTCGCTTGGAGACTGAGTCCAAGCAGTGCCACCGCCTGCCTGGGGCGGTTTCACTACCTAGCTTTCCTGGGAGACCCTCTCCAAGGTGGTGCCACCGCCGACCCTAGCGGTGCCACCGCCTAGCAAGAATTCTGATCCGAATAGGTTGATCTATTCGACCCAATTTGGGTCTGTCAAGGGCCCAATTGTCCCTAGATTAAGTTAATGGTATCACCTCCCATTCCTAACTTAATCTACATGCTAACTACGATATTTCTTAAGACATTTACTACAGCTTGCTCCGGTGCGTCAATCGCTTCTTCTGGCGAGCTTCCGACGAACTTCCGGTGAACATCTGACGAACCTTCAGCAATGCTCCGACGGACTTCCGGCAAACTCCTGGACTTACAACGATCCACTTGGCAAGTTCCGATGAGCTTATTTTCGCAAGCTCCTGGACTCCTTGGATTTGTTCCCGTAGAATCTCCGACGACCGTCCGGACTTCCGTCGAACTCTCGAACTCCCAACGTGATCATAGTCTTGACTCCGGCGTAACTCCTGCTGCATGTCTTACTTTCATCGTAGCTAATCCCGCACACTTATCTCAACATATGGATTAGATAACAAATGACAATTGACTTCATCATCAAAATTCGAGATTCAACAATCTCTCCCTTTTTGATGATGACAATCAATTGATAACGGAGTTAACCTTAACTCCCCCTATCTATATGTCATAATTGAGATAAGTTATTCTTGAATTCAATAGACTTATTGATAAGTTAAGAATTCTTAACCTTATCAATTACTCTCATCTTGATTCCTATCATGATGTATCTTACTGAAAATGATGTCAAGACTTGATATCCATTCTCAAGTTTTACATTTCAAATATGAATGATGGTAGCAGTTCAACATAAGATATCAACATGTAAATTTACAATTTAAGCTTTTGATATCTTAACGTAAAGCAAACATTTCAAGTGTTTAGCAATCTAGCATTTCATCACATGGTAAGATATCAACATGTAAAATTATGATACAAACATGGCATAATGCAAATATGGCAATCATAGTTATCATCAATTCATATATTTTCAATGATGCAAGAATAGCATAATCATAGCATCAATACTCATAGCATCAATTCATATATCTCTCCCCCTTTGTCATCAACAAAAAGGAGAACGATATAAGCAAATTTTAAGCATAAGTGCGGTATTTATTCATGCCATAACTAGGTTCATGTCATTTTCCAACAGTGAGTGATAGGATACCAATTATCCAAACATCTAAAGGAAAACATGACATGGAGATAGCTTTTAATACTTCTTCCTTTTCATTTGTTATTATCTTTTTGCATGAAGGAGGAAGGCTATTTGTGATACCAGCTATTTATGAGTTTACTTTGAATGAAGTTAAAATCGATGAGAGATTAAATAATACTCCATTTTTACAAGGATCAAGATATGTATATGAAACAAATCCTTGCAAGTAAAAACACTAACATCCATATTTCAAGAAGGAATTTACAAGCAGGAATCATTTTATCAAATCCATTTCTCAAAAAAATATTTTTCACATGATAAGTGTATGAGAGATTTTTTGCTAGTTGATTCCATATGTCAAAAATCAATGATAAGAGTCAAACTCGATATAACATATGCTTATTAAGTTCGGAAAAGGATAATGTATCGAGAAAATCCGATTGTTAGGATACCACTAGTTAAGAGAATCCAAAAATGAAATTAACACTTTCATGCATTCGGACAAGACTATACTATAGATTTTCAAATACAATCATGAAGACAAAACATGCTCATTGTTATGAAAATTTTTGTAAACATAATTTCCAACATGTAATTTTAGGCATGTAATGGCAATCAAGTGATTTGATCATTCAATCAATAAAGTCCGAAAAATGATTTTAACAAGTTTATGCATTCGGACACATTAACATTCCTAATTCTCTTATAATGAAATCAAATTATTCTTCGCTTAGAGGTTTTATAAAAATATCAGCTAGTTGATGCTTAGTATTAATGAACTCTATGATTACATCATGATTAGTGACATGATCTCATATGAAGTGATGTCTAATATCAATATGTTTTGTTCTTGAGTGTTGAATGTGATTCTTTGTTAAACATGTTGCACTTGTGTTATCACATTTAATGGGAATGTTTTTAAGATGGACTTTATAATCTTCTAAGGTGTTTTTCATCCACACAACTTGTGCATAGCATGCACTAGCTATAATATACTCAACTTCGGTTGTTGATAGCGCAATCGAGTTTTGTTACTTAGATGACTAGGAAACAAGGGAATGTCCCAAAAATTGACATGATCCTGATGTACTTTTTCTATTTAATCTACACCCAGCAAAATCCACATCAACATATGCAATTAACTCAAAATTCTCAGATTTTGGATACCATAATCCTAGATTTGTGGTACTTTTAAGATATATAAATATTCTTTTAACCACTTTAAAATGAGATATCTTAGGGTTCGATTGAAACCTAGCACAAAGTCTTACACTAAACATGATATCTGGTCTAGTTGCAGTGAGGTAAAGTAAACTTCCTATCATACCCCTATAAGTTTTTTGATCGAAGCTTTCTCCACTTTCATCAACTTCTAACTTAGTGGAGGTGCTCATAGGAGTGTTAATAGCTTTTGAGATATTCATATTAAATCTTTTTAGCAGATCTAAGGCATATTTAGTTTGACTAATAAAGATGTCATTGCTTAGTTGCTTAATTTGTAAGCCTAAGAAAAAGGTTAATTCTCCCATCAAACTCATTTCAAATTCGAGACTCATGGTTTCAGCAAAAGATTCACAAAGAGATTCATTCGTAGAACCGAAGATAATATCATCAACATAAATCTGAACAATGAGAAAATTATTTTCAAAAATTTTTGATAAACAATGTAGTATCGACCTTGCCTTTTGTGAAATTATTTTCAATAAGAAAAGTACTAAGTCTATCATACCAAGCCCTTGGGCCTTGTTTTAAACCATAGAGAGCTTTAGTTAATTTAAATACATGATTAGGGAGGCTATTATTTTCAAATCTGAGAGGTTGTTCAACATAAACTTCTTCAGAAATAAAGCCATTAAGAAAGGCGCTTTTAACATCCATTTGAAACAACTTAAAATTATTATTACTAGCATGGGCAAGGAGCATCCTTATGGCTTCTAATCTAGCCACAGGAGTAAAGGTTTCTTCGTAATCGATACCTTCTTCTTGGTTGAAACCTTTGGCCACTAATCTAGCCTTGTTTCTAACCATGATACCAGATTCATCTTGCTTGTTTCTAAAGACCCATTTAGTACCAATAACTAAATGGTCATTTGGCTTAGGAACAAGCTTCCACACCTCATTTCTCTCAAATTGATTTAACTCATCTTGCATTGTGATAATCCATGAATCATCTTTCATGGCTTCATCAATACATTTAGGTTCAATTAGGGAGAGAAAGGTGGCGTTGGCACAAAAATTTTTAAGAGAAGAACGTGTTTGAACCCCCTTAGATGTGTCTCCTAGGATTAGCTCCTTAGAATGAGTATCTACATACTTCCAATCCTTGGTAAGGGTGTTTCGGAAGTGGATGAATCTAAGTTGCTAGTTGGAGAAGGGGTTTCATTTAAATTCAAGGAATCGAAATTAACATCATCATCAAAATCATTTTTCTTGATTTCGGAAATCTCATTGAAAACAACATGAATGGATTCTTCTATAATTAAAGTTTTTTTATTGAAGATATGAAAAGCTTTAGAAACCGAAGAATAACTAAGAAAAATTCCTTCATCGGATTTAGCATCAAATTTTCCTAAGGCATCTTTTTCATTCAAGATAAAACACTTACACCAAATAACTTTAAAATATGAAACATTGGGTTTTTTATTATTCCACAACTCGTAGGGAGTTTTGGTGAGTAAGGGTCTTACTAGAACTCTATTCAAAATATAGCATGCAGTGTTTATGGCTTCAGCCCAAAACTATTTGGGTATGCTATGTTCATTTAACATGGTTCTTGCCATTTCTTGTAAATTTCTATTCTTTCTTTCTACTACATTTTGTTGATGATTTCTCGGAGTAGAGAAGTTGTGGTTGTATCCATTAGATTCATAAAATTCTTGGAAATCACGGTTTTGAAATTCACCACTGTGATCACTTCGAATTGATGAAATCATAAAACTCTCTTTATTTTGAACAAGTTTACAAAACTTGGTGAAATATCTAAAGCATTCATTTTTGTGTTTCAAGAAATAAGTCCATGTGTATCTACTATAGTCATCTACAATGACGAAGGAGTATTTGCTACCTCCTTGGCTTGATGTAGAGATTGATCCGAACAAGTCCATATGGATTAATTGTAAGGGCCTAGAGGTGCTTATTTGATTCTTAGATTTGAAACTACCCTTAATTTGTTTTCCTAATTGACAAGCATCACACACATTATCTTTGATGAACTTGATATGAGGAATTCCTCATACAAGTTCTTTGGATGATATTTGAGTGATTAGTTTCATGCTAGCATGACCTAATCTCCTATGCCAAAGCCAAGCATCCTCATTCAAAACTGAGAAATACATTTTATTGCAAAGATCATTGACGTCAATGGTGTATACGTTATTCTGTTTTAATGCAATCATAGATGTGTTTTTATGTGGTTTTTCAATGATGTAAGCATTAGATTCAAATTTGACGATATATCCTTTATCACATAATTGACTAATGCTCAAGAGGTTATGTTTTAAACCATCAACTAACAAAACATCTTCAATAAAGAAGTTGGATTTGTTACCTATTGTTCCTTTGCCAATGATTTTACCCTTGTTGTTGTCTCCGAATGTGACATAGCCTTCGTCTATGCTAATGAGCTTAGAGAATTGAGATGGATCTCTGGTCATATGCCTTGAGCATCCACTATCAAGGTACCATCTCTTGCTCCTAGCTTGTGATAGTGTATGTCTCTACAAGAAAGGATAATTTTCAGGTACCCATTTGCTTTTGGGTGCCTAAAAAACTGATCTATATTGTTTATCATGTTGCATAGAGTTTATCATGGTTCCTCTAAGAACCTAAATTAATTTGTTTGGACTAATTTTCGTGAATGGACACTGATACGTTTTGTGTCTATATTTGCAACAAAAGTTGCATTTGCTTTGGTGTCGAACATGTAAGATGGGGCATTTTATGAAGGTGGTTGGATTTTGGTGAGGACTTCTCACAAATCCGATTCCACTTCTTTTGGGAATGTGACCCTTGTTTGCAAGGATCATATTCAAAGACTTGCTACCAACCTCGAATTTCTTCAAGGTGTCCTTAAGTAGCATGTTTTCCTTTTGGAGAGTTTCTAGATCATGACATTTTTCACATTGAGCTAGACTATCATGATATTCAGTTTTTAATTTATCAAAATTGCTAACAAGACTATCATGCTTATTTTTCAGCAATTTATATTTTCTACTAATTATTTTGCATTCATCAAATAAGTCATGGAAGGAATTTAATAATTCATCAAATGATAAATCTGCATCAATTAAATTTGTTACCTCTTCTCCGATAGCCATTAAGGTGTAATGAGCAACTTGTTCGGTATTGGACTCCTCTTCTTCGGACGCGCTCGAGTCATCCCACGTTGCTTTGAGCGCCTTCTTCTTTGATGTTCTCTTCTTGGCTTGGGGACAATCACTTTTGTAGTGTTCCGGCTTTTTGCATTCGTAGCAAATAACTTGGTGCTTTTTGGGTTCAAGTTTATTTTTTGTGTCACTTTTAAACTTGTTTCTCTTAATGAATTTTTTGAATTTCCTTGTTAGAAGTGCCAAGTCATCGTCATAGTCCTCATCACTTGAGTTTTTTCTCAAGTGATCATCTAAAATTCTAAGTGTCATATCCTTCCTATTCTTTGGAAGGATGTCTTCTTGCTCTTCATGAGCCTTGCAAGTCATTTCATAGGTTATTAATGACTCGATTAGTTCTTCAAGAGGGAAGTTGTTTAAATCTTTAGCCTCTTGAATAGCAGTGACTTTAGGGTCCCAACTCTTAGGAAGGGATCTTAGAATCTTATTTACGAGCTCAAAATCCAAAAAACTTTTACTGAGTCCTTTTAGACCATTGACGACATTCGTGAAATGGGTGTACATGTCGCCAATAGTCTCGCTCGGTTTCATTTGGAAAAGTTCAAAAGAATATATCAAAATATTGATTTTTGACTCTTTCACTCTACATGTGCCTTCTTGAGTTATTTTGAGTGTATGCCAAATATCAAACGCGGTTTCACAAATCGAAACACGATTGAACTCATTTTTATCAAACGCAAAAAATATGACATTCATAGCCTTTGCATTAAGAGTGAAAGTCTTCTTCTCCAATTCATTCCAATCAATCATTGGAAGAGAAGACTTCGAAAATCTATTTTTGACAAGATTCCAAAGTTCAAAATCCATTGAAATAAGGAAGATCCTCATTCGGGTCTTCCAATAGGTGTAGTCCGTCCCATTGAACATAGGTGCACGTGTAATAGAGTGGCTCTCTTGGTTTTCGGCGTATGCCATCTCTCTTGGGTTTTAATCCATTTAAGAGTTAACCCCGCTCTGATACCAATTGTTAGGATCAAGGGCACTAAGAGGGGGTGGGGGGGGGGGGGGGGGGTGAATTAGTACAGCGGAAACTTTCAACGATTAAAACTACGTTCGTACATTGAAATCCGATTCCGACATAAAAGTCGTTTCATGTAGATAATAACTTTGAAAGCTTACGGAAACATATTTGAAGTAAAGTAAGGAAGGTAGTTTGCAGTTAAGAGAGAAATCAGAATGTAAGCGCAAACTGAAATATGATGTTCGTACTTAAACCGATTTCCGTCTTAATGCCGATTCGAAAAATACTTAACTATGAAACACGTTCGTAAATGAGCAGAAGGTAGTAAGCTATTGAGGAGGTTTGCAGTAAAGATAAGATGCTCAAAGTAAATGCAAATCGAGATTTAGAGTAGTTCGGTCAATCTTGACCTACATCCACTTTTGGCTTCCTCCACCAATGAGGTCACCGACGTCTACTAGAGGCTTTCCTTCAATAGGCGAAGGCCAACCACCCTTTTATAATTTCACTCCTTTTGACGGCCTTAGGAGACAACCCTTACAAACTCTTCTCTCCTCTCTTGAAAGATCAAAACTTGAAAAAGAGGGAGGAGAACTTCTAGCCTTTACAACACTTTTGAGCTCTAAAAATCACAGAGTATGATTGGATTTTCGATGCCCTTTCATGCAGGAAAGGGTGGGGTATATATAGGCCCTAAACTAGTTTGAATTTGGAGCTCAAAGATGTCCTTTCCTGGATTTCCGGGGTCCTGGCGTTATCACCTCCTGACTGGGCGGTACAACCGCCTGGCAGCTCGGAGAATGAGCCTCTGGGCGGTGCCACTGCCTGACAGGGGCGGTTGCACCGCCCAGTCTCACTTGGAGACTCAGCCCTGGCGGTGCCACCGCCTGGCAAAGCTCGGAGACCGAGCTCAGGCGGTTCCACCGCTTGTCAGTGGCGGTTGTACCGCCCAGTCTCGCTTGGAGACTAAGCCCAGGCGGTGCCACCGCCTGCCTGGGGCGGTTGCACCGCCCAACTTTCTTGGGAGACCCTCTCTTGGGCGGTGCCACCGCCTAGTAGGAATTCTAGTCTGAATGGGTTGATCCATTCGGCCCAATTTGGGTCTGTCAAGGGCCCAATTGCCCCTAGATTAAGTTAATGAGATCACCTCCCATTCCTAACTTAATCTATATGCTAACTACGACATTTCTTAAGACATTTACTACAGCTTGCTCCAGTGCGTCAATCGCTTCTTCCGGCGAGCTTCCGGTGAACTTCCGGCGAACATCCGACGAACCTTCGGCGATGCTCCGACGGACTTCCGGCAAACTCCTGGACTTGTGACGATCCACTTGGTGAGTTCCGACGAGCCTCTTTTGGCAAGCTCTTGGACTTCTCAGATTTATTCCCGTAGAATCTCCAACGACCGTCCGGACTTCCATCGAACTCTCGAACTCCCAACGTGATCATAGTCTTGACTCCGGCATAACTCCTACTACATGTCTTACTTTCATCGCAGTTAATCCTCAACACTTATCTTAACATATGGATTAGATAACAAATGACAATTGACTTCATCATCAAAATCCGAGATTCAACAAGACCAATTGCCTCCATCAGATAGAAATGTATACAATACACTAGTCTATCTGGTCATCTCAATGTCCCTCTCAAGTGATCTATAACTGTGATTCTTTAGGGTCTGTGTTTAAGGGCGAATCGGTCTCATTATCATGATCTCATCACGATATGATTCCCAATGCACAAATCAATATATATCATAATATATATATGTAATAAGCCATACAAATTGAGAAAATATCATAATAATAATAAGCAAAAAGAGTGTGTGTCATGTCAAATGTGTCATCAACCATTACTCATGTGATTACCTTGCAGGGCACCTATGACTAGCATTCTCCCACTTGACCTAAGGCCAATCACTTATGTGTCCGATCCCCATAAGACCCTTGTGCCGCTCAAATATAATGTGAAACAATGACTTTATCAGTGGATCTGCGATGTTTTCTTTCGATGAAACTCTTTCCACTGCTATATCTCATTGGGCCATAATCTCTTTGAGCAGGTGGAACCTACTCAGAACGTGCTTAGACTTTTAATGAGACCTTGGTTCCTTTGCTTGAGCAATCACCCCGTTATTATTGTAATAAAAGGGAATCGACTCCTCCATGCCCGGTATGACTCCTAAATCTATGATGAACTTCTTTATCTAGACTCTCTCCTACGTCGCCTCTATCCAACAATATACTCCACCTCTATGGTCGAGTCAGTAGTTGTATCTTACTTGGGACTCTTCCAATATATTGCTCCTTTATTCAAGGTGAACACATACCCTAAATTAGACTGATTGTCATTGACATCAGACTGGAAACTTGAGTTCGTATAGCCCTCAACCCTGAGACTACTACCTCTATATACTAGTAAAATATCCTTAGTATTTCTTAAGTACTTAAGGATACACTTTACAGCTCTCCAGTGCTCCAAGATTGGATTCGCCTAATACTTGCTCGTGACACTTAAAGCATATGCTATATCAGGCCTAGTATATAACATAACATATATAATTATAATATCCTTCATTTTTAAAATTTGCGTAAGGACCTATTTATAAATTAGAGGACCTATTTATAAATATAAAAATTTTAATGATTAAACTGTTAAGTTACGAAAAAAAGAAAATAATAATTTTTTTTTATCTCACCATCTCTCTGTTTCCTCATATGCACCTATGTTTCCTACACGAGGAAACAAAGGAGGTGTGGGGCATCGGGGAGGAGAAGGGTAGAAGAGGAGAAGAAGGGAAGAAGAGGAGAAGAGAGGGAAGAAGAAGAAGAAGAGGGAGAAAAGAGGAAGGAGGTTACGGTTAGGGCTGCACACCTTTTTTTCCTACACAAAGAAACAGAGGAGGTGTGGGGCATCAGGGAGTAGAAGCAAAGAAGTGGAGAAGAAGAGAAGAAGAAGAAAAGGAAGACAGGGCTGTGGCTGTGACAGCTAAGGCTGGGAAAGAAGGAGAGGAAGAAGAGAAGGGAAAGAAGGGAGCTGCAGCTGTGGTTGTAGCAGCTATGGTTGGGAAGGAAGAAGAGGAAGGAAGAAGAGAAGGAAAGGAAGAAGAGAAGGAGAGAAAGAAGGGAAGGGAAAGAAGGGGCTGCGATAGTGGTAGCTGCGGTTGGGAAGGAAGAAGAGGATAGGAAGAAGAGAAGGGGCTATGACTATGGTTGCGGCTGTGGCTGTGGCTACGACTGTGACAGCTGTGGTTGGGAAAGAAGAAGAGGAAGGAAGAAGAGGAGAGGAAGAAGAGAAGGGGCTACAATTATGGCTGTGGCAGCTACAATTGGGAAAGAGAAGAAGGAAGGAAGAAGAATAGGGAAGAGCAGGTGACTACACCCCTCTACATTTTGCATGAGTTGCAGCTACGGAGGAAGAAAGAAGATAGGTGAAAAAAATGAAACAGGGAGAGGTGATGGAGGAAAAGTAGAAGAAGGATTTGTGCTTACACTATTTTGGATCGAAAGCTTTAAAAGGCAAGTGTCCTAATCCTTTTCTCCTACAATTTTATCTCTGTTTTTGCCTTAATTATGAGAAATTTTAAATAGTTCTAGCCTTGCATATGATATTTCCCTTGTTTGGATATAAAGGTTTGAATCTGGAAAATTATCAAGATTTTGAACCTTTTGTCATTTTAGCTATAAATCCCTGCATTGATTTCCAATTTAGACAAAACTATTTTGATATGAATATAGACTCATAAATATTTCTTTTGATTACTTATATTATGGATTTAGAGTGTAATTACCCACCCATACTTCCATTGCAATTAACCATATAGATTTTACAAAATAGGGACCGTAACTTCTGACCTTTTGATACTAAACTACTTATAAGTCCCTATTGAAAACTTTGATTTATACAAAACTTATTTATTAAAAACTAGATTCATAGTTCTTCCTTTTGATAACTAGATTGAAAGATTTAGAGTGTAAATGCCTGCCCAATTATTTATTAAATCTGACCTTATAAATTCTATAAAATAAAGATTTTATTCTCTGGCCTTTGTTTACGAAATTATTTGTAACTCTCTATTGGAAAGTTCAATTCATATGAAAATTATTTTATCTAACTTAGATTAAAATATCTTTCCAAAGATATATTTATTAAGTGAATTGAAGTATAATTAATAGTTCAAATTATTTATATAATGTCTCTCACAGAATCTATCAGACTAGAACTTTTGTCAAATGTGCCTATTCTTGTTTCATCCCTTTGGACATTGAATTCATTTAGCATTCTTTCTTCAACTGAGCCATATGTGATTGCTTGGAATCCTTGTATGCTCTTTTTTTCTTCTAAATTTGAATGTATTTGTGAAAGATGATATTTACATCATATTGACTAATAAAGGCACATGTACGTTTCGTTGTTCTACATGTGTTTTCAGTATATGCTTATTTTATTATTCACAATGTTCTCGTATACTCTAGTATTTGTGGAATAATGTAAACCTTTGCCAAAAATGGTAATGAGAGTTATACTTATAGCTCGCGATGCTCTACCCGCTCTCTATGACTTCACTTAGATGTGGGTGGATGTAGCTCCAAGACATGTGAGACTTATGTTTAGTGGTCACTCAGAAATATACAGACCATATTATGTTATAATCCTACTTCACCATTTGTATGTTTGATATGATATCCAAAGCTTTGGTTATGTGCTTCTATGCATGCTTAGAATAAGAATAAAATGAATGCAACGTCAACTACGACATTTGAACTTCTGTTTTGTATTTATTATTTTGATATACTCTAAAATATTTCATATACCGTTGATATACTCTAAAATATTTCATATACTATTGATATATTCTAAAATATTTCATATGCCATTAAAATGCTTCGAAACATTTCATATATCATTGCTATGTTCCGAAATATTTCATTTGCCATTGATGTGCTTTGAAATTTTTATATATTGTTAATATGCTCAGACGCATTTCATACGTTATTGATATGCTCCAAAATATTTCATTTGACAATAATATGCTCCAAAATATTTTATATACTATTAATATGCTCTAAAATGTTCCACTTGCTATTGATATACTCCGAAACATTTCATATGCCTTGATATACTTTGAAATGTTTCATATGTCATTGATATACTCCAAAGCATTTCATTACCAATGATATATTACGAAATGTTTCATATGCCATTGATATGCTCTGAAACATTTCATACACCATTGATATGCTTCAAAATATTTCATTTTCCATTGATATGCTCTGAAACATCTAATACGCCATTGATATGACTTGAAATGCCCCTTACGTTATTGATATAATCTAAATACTCTTTATTTCATTTGTTATGAACCAAATATATTTTGAATGAAATGACATTTATGATTCTATATCTAATGAGATGTTCCATGAATTCTTTTGTCCTGTCTTGCATTGTGATGCCAAGTTTGTTTGAAATTATCTTATTTTGTTATTGATATATTTGTCGCTTGTTAGGATCGAGAGCACTAAGAGGGGGGGAGTGAATTAGTGCAATGGAAAACTTTTTGCGATTAAAATCGAAAGCTGTGTTCGACCGATAAAAACAACTTCTGTATGAAAGTTGATACTAATCAATGTTAATGTCAAACTAAGCAGGCAGTTTGCATCTATGATGAAAACTAGAATATCGGCGCAAACTGAAATCCGAAGTTCGTACGAAGAAACTGATTTACGTCTAAATGCTGATTCGTAAATCACTTGATTAGATAAGACGCATTTTAAGCAGGAGTATAAAGGCAGTGTGCAGTATTGGTAAAGCTCAAAACGTAAATGCAATCTGCAATATGATGATCATACAAAAAAGCAGATTTACGTCTAAACGCAGATTTACGTCTAAACGCAGATTTACGTCTAAACGTTGAAACTTGTTTGTAAAATCGCAGAGGGCAGTAGCTATTGAGAAGTTTGCAGTGAAGGTAAAATGCTTAAAGAATATGCAAACTGAGATTTAGAGTAGTTCGGTCAATCTTGACCTACTCCACTTTTGGCTTCCTCCACCGATGAGGTCACCGACGTCAACTAGAGGCCTTCCTTCAATAGGCGAAGGCCAACCATCTTCTTACAGATTCACTCATTTTGAGTGGCTTAGGAGACAACCCTTACAGAAGTTTTCTCTCCTCTCTTTACAACTCAAACTTTGAAGAACAGAAAGAGGAGAACTAGTAGTTTTGAGCTCTAAGAACCATAGAAAGATAACAAGATTTCGAGTGTGTGTTCTGTGCTTTCAGTGCTGAATGGGTGGGGTATTTATAGGCCCCAACCCAGTTCAAATTTGGAGCTCAAATCTGTCAATTCCCGAAATTCCGGGATCAGGTGGTTGCACCTCCTGACTGGGGCAGTTGCACCGCCTGGCAGAGCTCGAAGACTGAGCCTCTAGGCGGTGCCACCTCTGTCAGGGGCGGTTGCACCTCTCTACCAGAGCTCAAAGACCGAGCTCAGGCGGTTGCACCGCCTGACTGGGGAGGTTGCACCGCCTGGCATTGCTCGAAACTTGAGCTCTGGTGGTGCTACCTCTTGACAGAAGAGGTTGCATCGCCCAGTCTCGCTCGGAGACTGAGCCCGGGGCGGTGCCACCTCTTGGCTGGGGCGGTTGCACCGCCCAGTCTCGCTGGGAGACATAGCTTGGGCGGTGCTACCTCCTGGCTTGGGCGGTTGCATCTCCCACAGTAATCAAGGTCCGAATGGGTTAATCCATTCGGCCCAATTTGATTCTTTCAGGGGCCCAATTGCCCCAAGATTAAACTAATGGGATCACCTCCCATTTCTAATTTAATCAATGTGCAAACTACGATTATTTCTTAAGACATATTCTGCAGCTTGCTTTGGTGCGTCAATCGCTTCTTCCGGCGAGTTTCCGGCGAACTTCCGTCGATCATCCGACGAACCCTCGGTGATCCTCCTGCGGACTTCTGGCAAACTCCTGGACTTGCGACGATCCACTTGGCAAGTTCCGACGAGCTCCTTTGGCAAGCTTCTGGACTTCTCGGATTTGTTCCCGCAGAACCTCCAACGATTGTCTGAACTTCCGTCGAGCTCTCCAACTCCCAACGTGATCATTGTTATGACTCCGGCGCAACTCCTGCTGCATGTCTTACTTTCATCGTAGTTAATCCTGCACACTTATCTCAACACACAGATTAGACAAACAAATGACAATTGACTTCATCATCAAAATCCGAGATTCAACAATCTCCCTCTTTTTGATGATGACAATCAATTGATAGTGGAGTTAACCTTAACTCCCCCTGTCTATATGCCATACTTCTTGAATTTAAAAACTTTATAAATTCAAGAGACATATTCCCATCATGATTCCTATCATGATGTATCTCTTTGAAGATGATGTCAAGGCTTGACATTCATTTTCAAATATAACAAGTTTGAATGATGGTTATTGTAGCAATTCATCATATTGTAAGATATCGACATGTAAAGCTGTGAAGCAAGATTTTGATATCATTACATGATATGAATATTTAGCAAGTGTAGCATTGCATCACATGGTAATAAATCAGTTCGTACGATGCAAACTTGTTTGATATCTTGATACAGGGCATATAGCAATGATAGCAATCATATATTTCTTGGTGATGCAAGTATGGCCTAATCATAGCAATGATAGCAATCATATATTTCTTGGTGATGCAAGTATGGCCTAATCATAGCATCAGTGATAGCAACCATATCAACATCAGTGATAGCAAACATATCAACATCAGTGATAGCAAACATATCAATTCAGTGATAGCAAACATATCAGCATCAGTGATAGCAAACATATCAATTCAGTGATAGCAAACATATCAGCATCAGTGATAGCAAACATATCAGCATCAGTGATAGCAAACATATCAATTCAGTGATAGCAAATATATCAGCATCAGTGATGCAAGTATGGCCTAATTATAGCAATGATAGCAATCATATATTTCTTGGTGATGCAAGTATGGCCTAATCATAGTATCAGTGATAGCAACCATATCAACATCAGTGATAGCAAACATATCAGCATTAGTGATAGCAAACATATCAATTCAGTGATAGCAAACATATCAGCATTAGTGATAGCAAACATATCAATTCATATATTTCTCCCCCTTTGTCATCAACAAAAAGCATGGTAGATGTGATTCCAGGAGAACAATATAAGCAGGTTATCAAGCACATAAAGGAAGGCATGACACGTATAATGCTTTGAAAACCTCTTCTCCTTGCATGTTATAATTCTTTGTGCATGAAAGAGGAAACTCATTTTTCCAAAAATAAGAGTGTACAGGAAAATCCGATTTTTAGCATTCAAATAGTTAAGCAAATCTGAAAATGAAATGAACTTTTCCAAAATATAATTTCTAACATGTTATTTGATCAAGTGATACCAAAGCATGTAATACTAATCAAGTGATTTGATCATTCAATAAAGTCTGAAAAATAATTTTAGCTAGTTTAAGTATTCGGACACATCAACATTCCTAATTCTCTTCGTATAAAATCAAATTGTTCTTCACTTAGAGGTTTTGTAAAAATATCAGCTAGTTGATGTTTAGTATCAATGAACTCTATGATTACTGACTTATCAACTACATTGGTATGTCACTTTATATTTATCAAGGCACAAGGTTTTCAAAACATTTAGTTTCAATGTAAAATCCGAGATAAACAACAAGAGATGTTTGTAACTTTGCATATGCTCACAGATCAAGGTAAATAAAGAGTAACATACAGAGTTTACAACATGTCATATTAAAGACAAAGTCCATTATGAGGAGTTTATAACAACAACGGATGATTGTGTTCATACAAGCTCATTCATGAGGTGGAAAGTTAAAGTGCCTAAATAAAGAGTCAAATTGTCGATGAATTTGCTGTAGCTCAGTTAGGATTTGATCTTGTCGATGTTCAAGCCGTTCTTGTCTTTGTTTGAATCGGTCCATTCGAATCCCAATATCTTCGACAGATGATGTGTGAGTTTGCTCAAATGGATGTGTTTCCTCAAAGGGACAGATCGGAGGAGATTGGGTACCCCTAAAGACTGGTGTTTCCGGTTCTGGTTCAGGTTGAGGGGGATTAGTTCTTCTTGGCATTCTAACCCAGTTATCATTTCTATAAAAACATCTTAGTCGGTGAAGTAGATTTTTATTAATTATGCTGAATCTATCTACTTTTATTACTTCTTCTTCCGGTGGTATTAGAATATCGTAGGCTTTCATTATTCTAGTTTTTATACCACCATATGGGAGCATCATGTCTTTCTTAGATAGTTCTAACATGTTTTGTTGGATAAGATAACCAAGACATATGTCATGTCCTTTCATGATCATATATATAGTTCCTAATTCTAATTGGCTTACTTCATCATGATGATATTGTTTAGGAAGAATGATGCTAGTTAGGATGTGATGAAGTACCTTAGTGTTTAGAGGCAGTAAATGTTCACAACTTTTAGGAACAAATGCTAAGTTCGGATTGGCAAAAATTGTTTGTAGGGCTTCAACGTATGTTGTTCCAACATTTTCATCATCCCATGATCCTCTAAAGTAAAGTCCTCTTCTTTTCATGGGAATGCCTATCATGTCGCAAATGAATCTATCCGTAATTGAAATGTGTTGTCCTAAGAGATAGGTGGACATCATTTCTTCTTCATCTACAAGTATGTTGTTGTAAAACAATCTTACTAGTCTTGGATAGATGGGTTCATTAATTTGTAAGATAGGGAGTAGATCTAAGTTTGTAAACCACTGGATTGTCTCTAAGTCTCTTAGCTCACTTAACTCTACGTATTTTCCCTTGTTGACACTCCTAAGTTCAAAAGAGGAAAATTTTTCAGCATGGTATTTTGAATCGAAAAGGGTGTAATCAAAGTCTTCTACTAATCTCCTCTTTCCTTTGTCCCTTGAGGATCTTCTAGATCCCATAACTACTACTGTTTAGAATAATAGTGATGAGCAAAAGTAAATGAATCAAGAAACAGAGTTTAAGGGGTTCTTAGAGAGTACCTTAATGAGATCTTCAAGAGAGGGATCTTCAAGAGAGGGAAGGAATGTTGATGCTTTGCTTCGAAATGAAGGGTATTTGGGATGCTAAGATGGGGGAAATGGGGATGGAGGAGGCTTGGGAGAGTAGAGGAGGGAAGGAAATGAGTTGGGGTCGGTTTCACCGCCGGCCCTAGCTTGAGTTATAAAGGGGCAGAGTTGCGGGCGGTTGCAATTCTGGCTGGAGCGGTGCAACCGCTTGCAACACGTGACAGCTGGAGGTGCTACCTCCAGCTGGGGCGGTGCCACCGCCTGGTGAGCACTTGTTCTGATCTGAGAATTTTTCTGTCTTGAGGAGAATTTTCATTCACAGCAATCAACTTTACTTACGTAATTACGTAAGAATTTTCATTTTAAGACAGGGACTTTTGCACGATCAAGGTAGATTTTTAATGTGCACATTCTTAATGTCGTACACATGTTTGTGATAGTTTCTTCAAGTTGATAAGTCTTGCAAGTTCATGACAGAGTTAGTCATTTCATGATACAGAGTTAAATTCGAAGGTTATGAACGGATGAAATTGATGGGTTCGAAAATCCAGGGATATATGAATTTGGGAATCATACGTTTCTAATTCTGAAAAGTTAAACAGGATTGTATCTAGGTCGCATTTGTGATTTTACCCTTGTTGTTGTCTCCGAAGGTGACATAGCCTTCGTCTATGCTAGTGAGCTTAGAGAATTGAGATGGATCTTCGGTTATATGCCTTGAGCATCCACTATCAAGGTACCATCTCTTGCTCCTAGCTTGCGATGGTGTGGGTTTCTACAAGAAAGGATGATTTTTAGGTACCCATTTGCTTTTGGGTGCCTCAAAGATAGATCTACATTGTTTATCATGTTGCATAGAGTTTATTATGGTTCCTTTAGGAACCCAAGTAAGTTTGTTTGGACTTATTTTCTTGAATGGACAATAATGCGTCTTGTGTCCAAATTTGCAACAAAAGTTGCATTTGGTTTGGTGTTGAACATGTAAGATGGGGCCTTTTATGAAGGTGGTTGGATTTAGGTGAGGACTTCTCATAAATCCAATTCTACTCCTTTTTGGAACGTGACCCTTGTTTGCAAGGATCATGTTCAATGACTTGCTACCAACCTCGAATTTCTTCAAGGTGTCCTTAAGTAGCAGGTTTTCCTTTTGGAGAGTTTCTAGATCATGGCATTTGATACATGAATTTAAACTATCATGATATTCAGTTTTTAACTTATCAAAATCACAAGTAAGACTATCATGCTCCTTTTTTAGCAATTTGTATTTTCTATTGATAATCTTGCATTCATCAAATAAGTCATGGAAGGCATTTAATAATTCATCGAAAGATAAATCAACATCTAATAAATTCGTTGTCTCATCTCCGATGGCTATTAAGGCGTAATGAGCAACTTGCTCGGTGTTGGACTCCTCTTCTTCGGATGCGCTCGAATCATCCCATGTTGCTTTGAGTGCCTTCTTCTTTGTTGTTCTCTTTTTGGCTTGGGGACAATCACTCTTGTAGTGTCCCGGCTTTTTGCACTCATAGCAAATAACTTGGTCCTTCTTGGGTTCAAGTTTATTTTTAGTGTCATTCTTAAACTTGTTTCTTTTAATGAATTTTTTAAATTTTCTTGTTAGAAGTGCCAAGTCATCGTCACAGTCCTCATCACTTGAGTTTTCTTTCAAGTGGTCTTCCAAAGTTCTAAGTGCCATATCCTTCCTGTTCTTTGGAAGGATGTCTTCTTGCTCTTCATGAGCTTTGCAAGTCATCTCATAGGTCATTAATGACCCAATTAGTTCTTCAAGAGGGAAGTTGTTTAGATCTTTTGCCTCTTGAATAGCAGTGACTTTAGGATCCCAACTCTTAGGAAGGGATCTTAGAATCTTATTTACGAGCTCAAAATCCGAAAAACTTTTTCCGAGTCCTTTTAGACCGTTGACGACATCCGTGAAACGGGTAAACATGTCGCCAATAGTCTCACTCGGTTTCATTCGGAAAAGTTCGAAAGAGTGTAACAAAAGATTGATTTTTGACTCTTTCACTCTACTTGTGCCTTCATGAGTCACTTCGAGTGTGTGCCAAATATCGAATGCAGTTTCACAAATAGAAACACGATTAAACTCGTTTTTATCAAGTGCGCAAAATAAGGCATTCATAGCCTTTGCATTGAGAGCGAAAGCCTTCTTCTCCAAATCATTCCAATCGATCATTGGAAGAGAAGACTTCGAAAAACCATTTTCGACAAGATTCCAAAGTTCAACATCCATAGATATAAGAAAGATCCTCATTCGGGTCTTCCAATAGGTGTAGTCCGTCCCATTAAACATGGGTGGACGTGTAATAGAATGGCCCTCTTGGTTTCCGGCGTAAGCCATCTCTCTTGGGTTTTAATCTATTTGAGAGTTAACCGGGCTCTGATACCAATTGTTAGGATCGAGAGCACTAAGAGGGGGGGGGGGGTGAATTAGTGCAGCGGAAAACTTTCTGCGATTAAAATCGTAAGCTGCGTTCGACCGATAAAAACAACTTCTGTATGAAAGTTGATACTAATCAATGTTAATGTCAAACTAAGCAGGCAGTTTGCAGCTATGATGAAAACCAGAATATCGGCACAAACTGAAATCCGAAGTTCGTACGAAGAAACTGATTTACGTCTAAATGCTGATTCGTAAATCACTTGATAAGATAAGACGCAGTTTAAGCAGGAGTATAAAGGTAGTGTGCAGTATTGGTAAAGCTCAAAACATAAATGCAATATGCAATATGATGATCTTACGAAAAAGCAGATTTACGTCTAAACGCAGATTTACGTCTAAACGTTGAAACTTGTTTGTAAAATCGCAGAGGGTAGTAACTATTGAGAAGTTTGCAGTGAAGGTAAAATGCTTAAAGGAAATGCAAACCGAGATTTAGAGTGGTTCGGTCAATCTTGACCTACTCCACTTTTGGCTTCCTCCACCGATGAGGTCACCGACGTCAACTAGAGGCCTTCCTTCAATAGGCGAAGGCCAATCACCTTCTTACAGATTCACTCCTTTTGACGGGCTTAGGAGACAACCCTTACAGAAGTTTTCTCTCCTCTCTTTACAACTCAAACTTTGAAGAACATAAAGAGGAGAACTAGTAGTTTTGAGCTCTAAGAACCACAGAAAGACAGCAAGATTTCGAGTGTGTGTTCTGTGCTTTCAGTGCTGAATGGGTGGGGTATTTATAGGCCCCAACCCAGTTCAAATTTGGAGCTCAAATCTGTCAATTCCCGGAATTCCAAGATCAGGCGGTTGCACCTCCTGACTGGGGCGGTTGCACCGCCTGGCAGAGCTCGAAGACTGAGCCTCTGGGCGGTGCCACCTCTGTCAAGGGCGGTTTCTCTGCCAGAGCTCGAAGACTGAGTTCAGGCGGTTGCACCGCCTGACTGGGGAGGTTGCATCGCCTGGCAAAGCTCGAAACTTGAGCTCTGGCGGTGCTACCTCTTGATAGAAGAGGTTACACTGCCTAATCTCGCTCGGAGACTGAGCCCGGGGCGATGCCACCTCTTGGCTGGGGCGGTTGCACCGCCCAGTCTCGCTGGGAGACATAGCCTGGGCGGTGCTACCTCCTGGCTTGGGCGGTTGCACCTCCCACAACAATCAGGGTCCGAATGGGTTAATCCATTCGGCCCAATTTGATTCTTTCAGGGGCCCAATTGCCCCAAGATTAAGCTAATGGGATCACCTCCCATTTCTAACTTAATCAATGTGCTAACTATGATTATTTCTTAAGACATATTCTACAGCTTGCTCCGGTGCGTCAATCGCTTCTTCCGACGAGTTTCTTGCGAACTTCCGTCGATCATCCGATGAACCCTCGGTGATCCTCCTGCAGACTTCCGGCAAGCTCCTAGACTTGTGACTATCCACTTGGCAAGTTCCGACGAGCTCCTTTGGCAAGCTTCTGGACTTCTCGGATTTGTTCCCGCAGAACCTCCGACGGCTGTCCGAACTTCCATCGAGCTCTCGAACTCCCAACGTGATCATTGTCATGACTCCGGCGCAACTCCTGCTGCATGTCTTACTTTCATCGTAGTTAATCCTACACACTTATATCAACACACAGATTAGACAAACAAATGACAATTGACTTCATCATCAAAATCCGAGATTCAACATTGCTGAGCTTTTTATATCACTCCATTGTTATATAAATCTTTCAGGTTAGGTAGTCACTCACTTAAATGTTTAATTTGGGCTGAGATAATTGAAAGCTATTTAGAATTATGGGCAAGTTTTGTTGGTTGTTATGTTGTTCTGTATAAGTGCTTTTATGTATATAATGGAGTGTTATTAACATATTTGAATTGATGTATTGTGTAAAAGTTTTAAAAGACCTCTCACGTTTGAAATTTTGGAATGTTAAGTTTAGTTTACGATGATATGAACTTGTGGTGATTAGTTGGAGTTCTGAATGTATAAATTCTTACGCTTATGGATTTATAAGTGTGGTTAATGTTTTTCTAATTATCTTGGATTTTCATAAATGTTTGAGTGAGGTGGTAAGTGATTACAAACTGTATAGGTTTTATAGATGTGAATTTTACTGAAATGTTTCTTAATGTCCTCAAATGTTAGTTTAGATCCTAGATTGGATTGTTGATGAAATTTTAATTTTATCACTTCAAATAGGGTCACACCTCTTGATTGTGATGGAACCGTCGTGGCACAGTCTTCGAGACTATGTCAGGTGGTGGTACCGCCCAAACATAGTATCTGAGAGATTGTCAAGTAGTGGTACTGCCCAGACATAGTCTCCCAAGCGATGGTACCGCCAGACTGGGTGGTGGTACCACCCAATGTTTGTAGGCGGTGGTACTACTAGGACCCGGGAAACCCAGGATGAGATCTTTTTAGGCTCCAAGTTTGAATCCACTTGAGGCCTATAAATACCCCTCTCATCCTTGGTTAATAAATACAAGAATTGAGAGTGAAAAAGAAAGAAAACGCTATTGTAATCTTATGTGAACTCCTCTCAAAGATCCAAGTATTAGTATAGTTTGAGAGACGAGTAAGTGGGGGTGTAAAGGTTCTCACCTAAGCCAACAAAATGAGAATAGAGTTGTAAGAAGAAGGTTGATCTTTGCCTATTAAAGGAAGATCGGTAGTGGATGTCGGTGGCCTCAACGGAAGAGGAATCGGTAGAGTGGATATAGGTCACGACGACCGAACCACTATAACTCGGTTTGCATTTACTTCTCACAATTTACATTTACTTCAAATTTCCATTCTTTACTTGCTTTACATCCACTACACTCTTCCGTATGATTTCAAATTAACATCTTCCGAAACGGGTTTAATCGTAATGAGATTTTGAACCGGCATAATTTTTACCGCTGCACTAATTCACCCCCCCCCCTCTTAGTGCCGACTTGTTCCTAACAGTTGGTATCAAAGCCGCATTATTTTCCTATTTGGTTTAACATCCAAGAGAAATGGCTCTTTTCGGATTTCAAGAGGGTTTTTCAATTGTTCATCCTCCTATGTTCAATGGGATAGACTACATTTATTGGAAAACTTGAATGAGAGTTTTCTTGCTTTGTAAGGATTTAAACTTATGGAATATCATTGAAAACGAATTTCAAAAGTCTTCTATTCTAATGAATGAATGGAATGATTTGGAGAAGAAAACTTTTTCTTTAAATGCTAGAATTATGAATGCTCTATTTTGCGCTTTGGATAAAACCGAATTCAATCGGGTTTCTACTTACGAAACAGATTTTGACATTTAGCACATTCTTGAAATCACACACGAACGCACTAGTAGAGTAAAGGATTCTAAGATAAATATTTTAATGTATGATTTTAAAAATTTTCAAATGAAACCAAATGAGACTATTGGAGACATGTACACTCGTTTTACGGATGTTGTCAATAGTCTAAAAGCTCTTGGTAAAAGTTTTTTGAATTTTGAACTTGTTAATAAAGTTTTACGATCTCTTTCTAAAACTTGGGATTCTAAAGTAACAACCATTCAAGAGGCTAAGGATTTGAATACTTTTCAACTTGAAGAACTTATTGGGTCATTAATGACCTATGAGATGACTCGCAATGCTCATGAAGAGCTTGAGAATTACCTTCTAAAGTATTGGGATTGGGGTCGGCACTAAGAGGGGGGGTGAATTAGTGCAGTAGAAAGATTACGTCTCGATTAAAACTTCGTTCGATAAAAATCGTTTACATTGAAAACTGATTTCGGAAACATAATTTGAAAGCGTACATAAACGCATTGAAAGCAATAAGTTATTAAAGAGGTTTGCAGTATTTAAATGGTAGGAAGTAAATGCAAACCAGAGTTTTAGAGTGGTTCGGTCAACATGACCTACATCCACTTTCGGCTTCCTCCTCCGACGAGATCACCGGCGTCCACTAGAGGCCTTCCTTCAATAGGCGAAGGCCAATCACCTTTTACACCCCTCTTCTCCTTTTATCGGGTTTAGGAGATAACCCTTACAAGTACTCACTTACTCTTCTCTCAAACTAGTCTAACATTTAGAAGAGGGAGAGGAGATCACATAAGATTTTAGCAGCATTTCTTTCTTTTTAAACTCTTTGTGCTTGTGTGCTTTAACCAGGGATGAGAGGGGTATTTATAGGCTTCAGTTGATTCAAACTTGGAGCCTAAAACTTTCTCATCCTGAGTTCCCTAGGCACGAGAGGTACCACCGCTTGCGTTGGGTGGTACCACCGCCTAGTGTCAGTCTAACATTGACACTGCCCTGGGCGGTACCACAACCCAGGTCTAGCGGTACCACCGCCTGGGGGGGCAGTACTGGGCGGTACCACTGCTTGGCACCCTGCTAGGGGTGGTACAACTACCCAGACTGGCGGTACCACCATCTGACATAGTCTCGAAGATTGTGCCACGATGGTGAGACTTCTTGGGGCATTGTTTGGGCCTCTTATTGGGCCCAACACAGTTCTTACATGGGCCTAGCTGGCCCCTAATTGGGTTGGCCCAAATCCAAGCCCAATTACGTGCTAACTACGAAATCCTAAGACATTTACTAAGCTAAACAAGTCCCTATGTCTATTCTTCCGGCGAGCTTACGACGATCTTCCGACGAACTTCCGACGATCTCTCAGCAATGTTCTGGTGGACTCTCGGTATGCTCCTGGACTTCACGACGATCTTCTTGGCGAGTTCCGACGAGCTTCTTTGGCAAGCTCCGAGACTTCTCGGCTGGTTCCTCTAGAACTTTCGACGAACGTCCGGACTTCCGACGAACTCTCGAACTCCCAACGAAGTCGCGTCCTTGACTCCGGGACTTTATTTTGCTTCATGCCTTGCTATCATAGTTAATCTTGCACATGTAAAAACACACTTTGATCTAGACAATTAATATGAAGCATTAATCAAGTTGTCCGACATGTCATTGGTCCCTCGACGCTTCGTCCGATTCTTCGGCGCATCGTCCTCTCTTATGGCCTATTGCCCAATCGGCTAGTTGACTCCGCAACTCCGATATCCTTGGCGCAATATCCGCTCTTATTGGCCCGATGCTCGAATCCATGGCCTGAAGCCTTCTGTCGATACGTCGACCGTTCCACCGGCCCGACGTCCAATCTTCTGACATGTTTTCCCCCAACACAACATGATTCTTCCTAATTTAATTGTCTCATCCTGATCGATGCATCCTACGTCACTCAAAACACATATTAAAACATAAACACTTATCAATTGGTTTTATCTTCAAAATACGAGATTCAACAATCTCTCCCTTTTTGATGATGACAACCAATCGATGACGAAATTAACCTTAACTCCCAGAGTTTAAACAAACTCCCCCTATCAATGTCTTATTGATAGAAACTCTTGGATTCAAAAATCTAAGCAAACATGTCATGATGACATCAACACACTTCTCCCCCTTTGTCATCAACAAAAAGGAGAAGTCCAACTATTCATGTGTTTGGAAATAAGTTCAAGACATTGCATCATAAATCTCCAGTTTTATAATCATGCAAGCTAGCAAAAATTTTGAGTTTTATAATTTTGTACATTTTGCTAGATATGCAAGTTCAGCATGTTTGTTTTGCAATGTTCAAGTTAGCAAGTGTTTGAAAAAGAAAGTAAGTTTTGCAACATACAAGCTAGCAATAATTTAGAATTGTGTAAGTTTGTAAACTTGTTTTTCTTTACGATATGCAAGATAGCAATTTTGCTTCTTTTGAGATAGCAACTCTTTGCTTCTCAAGATCGGCAAGCTAGTGATGTTCAAGATAGCAAGCTTTTTCTTCTCTTTTGAGAAGTGCCATTATTTTTTCTTCCTTTGCAAAAACGCAAGCTAACAAAATGTTACATTGTTTTACAACATGGAAGCTAACAATTTGAGATGTTCAAAAAGCAAGTTCTTTCTTCTCTTTTGAGAAGTGTAATTTTTTCGCTTTCTTCTTGAATTGTGTGAGCTGGCAAATTTGCTCTCTAGCAAGTTTTGCTCCCCCTTTGTCAATGTCAAATAGAAGGGAAGACCCTTTACATCAATCATGACAAAGGTAAGTATCAATCTTATTTGTGCATCATTATATTTTTAAATTAAAACATGCACAACTTCTAAACTATATATTTCATTTTTCATGCTTGATACAAATAAATCAATCATCACTATGGGCATATCATACATGATACTAAAACATTAAGCATTTATCAACATTTTGATCATGATACACATCATATGCATCACACATATCATCATAATAAAGAGCATAAGTATTGCATGCATCATACCAAATCATCATATATATTTTCAAAATATATAAACTCATCATTATATGCATGATTCCAAATCATCATTCATATTATTTCAATCATCACTATGACTCATCATGCACAAAATGTAAAATCATCTATCATGATACAAACATTTATTTTCAAAATATTCATCATTATTTTCATGTATGATAATAAAGTATTCATGATATTAAATAAACATTTTTAAGTATTTATCACTTCATGATTGTTGGTACCAAACATTCATCATTAAATCAACATTTTAATCATTTATTTTCTCTTTAGCAATTTGCAAAAAGAAATATAGGAGAAAGAATGATATAATATCTTGATTAATGCATAAGAAATTTCTAGTTATAAATCTTGAAAAATTAAGATAAAGCTCATTCAAATTCAAATCATCAAATCAAAATCGTTTTCAAGAGATTCATACAAATCAATAAGATAGAGAAAACGAATTTTTAGAAAAATGTTTTTCTCTTTTTAGTTGTTTAAATTCATGTGATTTATTTCATTTATGCCAAATAAAAATGTGCATCAACGTTTAGGATTGAGAAATGAATTTCGTCATAAAAACCATCAAGACTAATAACTCACAAAAATTATTATGTATAACTTTAAAATCTCATGCATAAAATTGTCAAATCATGGTATCAAAACTTCAATATTTTCATTACAACATCAAGCAAGGTTTCTTTGAACATAATTTTGAATGATTCTTATAGATATTTAAAACTTCTATAGTTTTAATTTATATGATTGACTTTATATTAGCATGCTCAAAATTTTGTTCTTATGTCAAAACCATGCATCATGTTTGAAAAACAAAGACAAGGTTCATAAAAAATATCAAGCCTTCCATACAAAAGCCATGCATCGTCATTGAAAAACAATATGAAAATCATCAAAATACACATTCTTGCTTCTCGAGCACACACAAGATTAATCTTACTAGGTGTACAATCATTAGATTTATATCTAATATTTTATTGCATTAACATAAGACATGCTATTTTCATTATCATTTTCAAAATTATGAGCATGATCATATTTTTGCATTTTCATTTTTTAAACATTTAAATTTCAAGAAAATTAATTAAAAACTAAATTACAAAAGAAAAAATACATCATGAAAAGTATCATGTAATTTCGAATTAAATTAGGGGGATTTCGATTACCTCATCATTTAAAACGGTTAAGGCGTAGTTTGCCACCTCACCTTTCTTGATTTTCTCCTCGTCTTCGGAGGAGCTCGATTCATCCCAATTTTTATTCTTTTTCTTACGTTCAAAGCAAGTAGTTCCGTTCTTTTTATTCTTAAATTTTTGTTTTATTAACTTTTTAAATTTCTTAGTGAGTTCAAGTTCACCATCACTTGAGCTTATGCTCGAGTGGTCTTCAAATGTTCTATGTCCCAAATCCTTCCTGTTCTTTGGAAGGTGGTTTTGTTCATTATGTTCATCATATGCATTATACACCATTTCATATGTCATCAATAAACTGATTAGTTCTTCAAGTGAAAAAATATTTAAATCTTTTGTTTCTTTTATTGCCGTTACTTTTGATTCCCAAGTTTTAGAAAACGATCTTAAGATCTTGTTAACAAGTTCAAAGTTGGAAAAACTTTTACTAAGTGCTTTTAGACTATTGACGACATCTGTAAAATGGGTGTACATGTCTCCAATAGTCTCTCTTAGTTCCATACAAAACATCTCAAAATCATACATCAAAAAATTTACTTTAGAATCTTTTACACTACTTGTGCCTTCGTGTGTGATTTCAAGAGTGCGCCAAATATCGAATGTCATTTGGCACAAAGAAACCCGATTAAACTTCATTTTATCTAAGGCGCAAAATAGAGCATTCATAGCTCTAGCATTTAAAGAAAAAGTCTTCTTCTCCAAATCATTCTAATCTTTCAGTGGAAGAGAAGACCATTTAAAGCCAAATTTGACTATGTGCCATAAATCGAGATTCAATAAAAGCAAGAAAACTCTCATTCGAGTTTTCCAATAAGTGTAGTCTGTCCCATTGAAAAAGGGAGGATGAATGAGAGAGTAACCCTCTTGAAAGCCGAAAAGAGCCATTTCTCTTGGGTGTTAAACCAATTGAGAAATCATGATGCTCTGATACCAATTGTTGGGATCGGGGTCGGTACTAAGAGGGGGGGGGTGAATTAGTGCAGCGGAAAGATTACATCTCGATTAAAACTTCGTTCAATGAAAATCGTTTACATTGAAAACTAATTTCGGAAACATAATTTGAAAGCGTACATAAACGTATTGAAGGCAGTAAGCTTTTAAAGAGGTTTGCAGTATGTAAATGGCAAGAAGTAAATGCAAACCAGAGTTTTAGAGTGGTTCAGTCAATGTGACCTACATCCACTTTCGGCTTCCTCCTTCGACGAGGTCACTGACATCCACTAGAGGCCTTCCTTCAATAGGCGAAGGCCAATCACCTTTTACACCCCTCTTCTTCTTTTACTAGGTTTAGTAGATAATGTTAGGATCGGAGTGGCACTAAGAGGTGGGGGGTGAATTAGTGCAGCAGATTAATGCTTGTAAGTTTAAAAACGAATTCGTAAATACAATGAGATTTCGTTTCGATAGTAACTTGAGTAGATGAAAACCGAAAGCTAGCAGTAGTGTAAATAACAATTTCAGGAAAGTAAGAACTCACACATTCAAGGAACACACCAATTTAAAGTGGTTCGATCAAAATGACCTACATCCACTTGCGAAGCCTTCTTCGAAGAGGCTCCCAACTTCCACTAGCAAATCACTTTAAAGGGGAAGGACAAATCCCCCTCTTGCAACCTTTTATAGTGGTTCACACTCTTACAATTTTTCAACGAGAAAGAAGGAGGGGAACACTCAAGCAATTGAAAACAAGACTTGGTAAAGACTTTGCTAAGGCTTTATCTCAATCTCTAACTTCTCAAAGGTTATATTCTCTACTGAGAATTGAGGGGTATTTATAGACCCTAAGAGAATTCAAATTTGGGCTCCAAATTTTGAATTCTCTTGGGTTCCCTATGCTGGCGGTGCCACCGCTTGTCAGTGCCTAACACTGACAATGTACTGGTGGTGCCACCGCCTAGTCCGGCGGTGCCACCGCCCAGTCTAGCGATACCACCACCCGATCCTCGGGTTCTGGGCGGTGCCACCGCTTGGACTATTCCAGCTCACTAGTTGGGCTCCAAACTTGGCCCAAACTAGTCCAAATTCGGGCCCAGTTAGCCCCTAACCAGATTATAGGATTAACTCTTAATCCTAATCCTAATTACATACAAACTACGAAGTTAAAACATAGTCCTAAGCAAGTTTTTAACCGGTAATGTTGAGTTTCCTTCCGGTGAGTTTTTCGGTGAACTTCCGGCGGACTTCCGATACACCCTCGGATTTCTTCTGGCGGACTCCTAGTAGGCTCCCGATCTTGTGGCGAGTTCAGCGAGTAGCCGAGCCTTCTCGGTGATCTCCGTGAACCTCCGACGATCTCTTCGGTGGACTTCCAAAAACTCCGACAAGTCCCTGATTTCTTCTCGATTGGTTTTGGCAGCATCTCCGACGAATCTTCGGACTTTCAAACACCCATCAAACTTGACTCTGATAGACTTGCTTTATGTCTTCAAGCATCATAGTTAATCCTGCACATGTAAAACAAAACTTCGATCGAGATAATTAATCATAAGCAATTAATCAAGTTGTCCGGCATGTCATTGTTCCCTCGATGCTTCGTCTGATTCTTCAGTGCATCGTCCTCTCTTGTGGCCTATTGCACAATCGGCCAGTTGACTTCGCAACTCCGATATCCTTGGCACAATACCCGCTCTTCTTGGCCCGATGCCCGAATCCATGGCCCAAAGCCTTCTATCGATACGTCGACCAATCCACCGGCCCGACGTCCAATCTTCTGACATGTTCCTCCGATACAACATGATTTTCCTGCTTTAATTGTCTCATTCTGATCGAAGCATCCTGCGTCACTCAAAACACAGATTAAATCATAAACACATAGCAAGTGGTTTCATCATCAAAATACGAGATTCAACAATCCCTCCTTTTTGATGATGACAACCACTTGATGATGGAGTTAACATTAATTCTCGGAGTTTAAACAAACTCCCCCTATCAATATACCATATTGATAGAAACTCTTGGATTCAAAAATCCAAGCAACATGTCATAATAAAATCATTACATATAATCAACATACTTCTCCCCCTTTGTCATCAACAAAAAGGAGAAGTACCACAATGAAGTGTTTGTGATATACAAGTTCAACTCATTGCATGAAAAACATAATATCCAATTTTATCATCATGCAAGTTGTAAGCTTGAAAATTTAGCAAGTGTTACATCATGCTTAGAACATTCAAGCTATCAAGTTGTAGATATGAAAGTTTTACAACATACAAGCTAGCAAATTTAAAGATGTGTAAGTTGGTATATTTGCTTTTCTTTGCGATGTGCAAGATAGCATTTCTTTGTAATGTTCAAGATAGCAAGTTCTACATCATGCTAGCTAGCAAATTAGAGATGTTCAAGAATACAACACTTGCTTCTTGAAATATGGAAATTACAAGCTAGCAAATTTTTGCTTCTTTTGTAATGTTTGAGCTAGCAATTTTGCTTCCATTGCAAAGTGCAAACTAGCATGTTTTGTATCTTGATATAGGCAAGATTGCACTTTTGGTATGCAAATTTATAGTATGCAAGATATCAACTTTTACACATAAAAAGTTAGCAAAAAGATGTGCAAGATGGACTATTTTGCCTCTTTTCTAATTGTGTAACTTGGCACATATTGCTTCTTTTGAGATTTGCAAGATAGCACTTTTGCTTTTTCTTGAAGTATGCAAGCTAACTAGCAAGCTAGCAAAATTTGCTCCCCCTATGTCATTGTCAAATAGAAGGGAATAACAATACAATCATGTAATTCATTTCCCTTTACTATAATCTTCAAATCATGACAAAGGTAAATAACAAAGATGAAAAATGAATGTCAAAAGATATATATCATTTTTGACAAATTTCTTCTTTTGTAAATAGAAATCATGATAGGAAACAATCTTGATTCAAAGAGAAAACTCAAGTTATAAATTATCAAGATGTCAAGTAGCATATCATGGTTTACAAGAACAAGTTTCTTGTTAGTTAATAGCAAAAAGAATTGTAGGAGAACAAAATATCAATTCATACAAATAAAATCTTATGATTCAAATAAAAGATCTCCTCATTTATAAAACGAGAGAATCATGATGAAGAATCTTGATTTTTTTGAATCTAGGATTTTGATGGTAAAACTAATTGATTGTGTTTAGATGTTTAACTGCATTTTGAGTGATGCAGGTCTACTCGATCAGGATTAGACAGTTGACGTAGGAGGAATTGACGTTGCGCCGGAGGAGATCATGTTAGGATATTGGACGGTAGAAGGCTTTGGACGTCGGACATCGGGCCAAGGAGAGCGGAATTGCACCAAGGATATCGGGGTTGCGGAGGTCAACCGCTGATTGGGCAACAAGCCGCAAGAGAGGACAATGCGTTGAAGAATCGGACGAAGCACCAACCAATGACGTGCCAGGCAACAGAATGTCAATTCGCGTTGTAATAATTGTCTAGATCGGAGTAGAGTTTTGGCTTGTGTGTGCAGGATTAACTACGATAACGATGAAGACATAAAGCGAAACAAAGTGCTAGAGTCAAGCGCGAAGGATTCGTTGGGAGTTCGAGAGTCCGACGGAAGTCTGAAGGTTCGTCAGGAATGTTGTCGGAACTAGCCAAGAATGAGTAGGGAGCTTGCCGAAGGGTTTTCGGAAGCTCGCCGGAGGTATGTCGGAAGTTCGCAGAGCTCACTGAGAAAGGTCGTAGCTTGCCAAAGAAGCTCATTGAAACTCACCAAGATCAAATCATGAAGTCTAGGAGCTTGCTACGAGTCTGTAGAATGGTTTCCGAGAGTTTATCAGAAGACCGTCGGAAGCTCGCCGAAAGCTCGCCGGACGAAGTCTTGACTTGTAGACTTTGTAATAGCTTAGGAAATATCTTTAAATTCATAGTTAGCACATTAATTAGGGTTAGGATTAGGTGTTAATCCTATAACCCAAGTAGGGGCCAATTGGGCCAAGTTTGGAGCCCAACCAGTGAGCTGAAATAGTCTAGACGGTGGCACCACCCAAAACCTGAAGGATTAGGTGATGGTATCGTCGGACTGGGCGGTGGCACTGCCCAACATCCGAAAGGTCGGGCGGTGGCACCGCCAGTAAACGGTCAATATGACATTGACAGGCGATGGCACCGCCACTAACAAGCGGTGGCACCGCTAGGATCCGGAACCCATAGGAATTCAAAATTTGGAGCTCAAATTTGAATCATCTTGGGGTCTATAAATACCCCTCAATTCTCAGTAGAGAAGACAACCTTTGAGAAGTTAGAGATTGAGATAAAGCCTTAGCAAAGTCTTTAGCAAGTCTTGTTTTCAATAGTTTAAGTATTTACCTCCCTCATTCTCTTTGAAAATTTATAAGAGTGTGAACCACTTGTAAAAGGTTGTAAAAGGGGTATTTGTCCTTCCCCTTCAAAGTGATTTGCTTGTGGAAGTTGGGAGCCTCATCGAAGAAGGCTTCGCAAGTGGATGTAGGTCATTTGACCAAACCACTATTAAATTGGTGTGTTCCTTGAATGTGTGAGTTCTTACTTTCCTGAAATTATTATTTACACTACTGCTAGTTTTTGGTTTTCATCTACTCAAGTTACTATCGAAACGAAATCTCCTCGTATTTACGAATTTAGTTTCAAACTAATAAGTTTTAATCCGCTGCATGTCATGAATAGGGTTCTAGTAAGACAATTACTCGTTAAAACTCCTTTTGAGTTGTGGAACAATAAAAAACCCAATGTTTCATATTTTTAAGTTTTTGGGTATAAGTGTTTTATCTTAAATGAAAAAGATGCCTTAGGAAAATTTGATGCAAAATCCAATGAAAGGATTTTTCTTGTCTATTCTTCTATTTCTAAAGTATTTCGTATTTTTAACAAAAGAACTTTAATTATAGAAGAGTCTATTCATGTTGTTTTCAATGAAGTTTTTGAAGTCAAGAAAAATGATTTTGATGATGATGTTAATTTTGATGCTTTGAATTTAAATGAAACCCCTTCTCCATCTAGCAACTTGGATGCATCTTCTTCCGAAACATCTTTACCCAAGAAATGGAAGTATATAGATGCTCATCCTAAGGAGCGAATCATAGGAGACACATCAAAAGGGGTTCAAACTCGTTCTTCTCTTAAGAATTTTTGTGCCAACGCTGCTTTTCTCTCCCAAATTGAACCAAAATGCATTGATGAGGCCTTGAAAGATGATTCATGGGTTATCGTAATGCAAGAAGAGTTGAATCAATTTGAGAGAAATGAGGTATAGAAGGTTGTTCCAAGGCTAAATGACCATTTAGTTATTAGTACTAAATGGGTCTGTAGAAACAAGCAAGATGAATTTGTTATCATGGTTCGAAACAAGGCTAGATTAGTGGCCAAGGGTTTCAACCAAGAAGAATATATCAATTATGAAGAAACCTTTGCTCTTATGGCACGATTAGAAGCCATAAGAATGCTCCTTGCCTATGCTAATTGTAACAATTTTAAGTTATTTCAAATGGATGTTAGAAGTGCTTTTCTTAATGGCTTTATTTCCAAAGAAGTTTATGTTGAACAACCTCCCAGATTTGAGAATGATAATCTCTCTAATCATGTGTTTAAATTAACTAAAGCTTTCTATGGATTTAAACAAGTCCCAAGGGCTTGGTTTGAGAGACTTAGCTCATTTCTTATCGAAAATAATTTCTCTAAAGGCAAGGTCGAAACTACATTATTTATCAAAAAAATTAAAAATAATTTTCTTATTGTTCAAGATTATGTTGATGATATTATTTTTGGTTTCACGAATGAATCTCTATGTGAATCATTTGCTTAAAAGTATGAGTCTTGAATTTGAAATGAGTTTGATGGGGGAATTAACTTTCGTTTTAGGCTTACAAATCAAACAACTAAGTAATGGTATTTTTCTTAGTCAAACAAAATATACTTTAGATTTACTAAAAAGGTTTAATATGGATAGCTCAAAGGCTATCAATACTCCTATAAGTACCTCCACTAAGTTAGACATTGATGAAAGTGAAGAAAGCTTTTATCAAAAAACTTATAGGGGTATGATAGGAAGTTTACTATACCTCACCACAATTAGACCGGATATCATGTTTAGTGTAAGACTTTGTGCTAGGTTTCAATCGAATCCTAAGATATCTCATCTTAAAGTAGTTAAGAGAATTCTTAGATATCTTAAAGGTACCACTAATATAGGATTATGGTATCCAAAATTTGAGAACTTTGAACTAATTGCGTATGCTGATGAGAATTTTGCTCGATGTAGATTAGATAGAAAAAGCACATCCAGAACATGTCAATTTTTAGGACACGCACTTATTTCTTGGTCTTCCAAGAAACAAAACTCGATTGCACTATCTACAATCATAGTTGAGTACATTGCAGCTAGTGCATGTTGTGCACAAGTTGTGTGGATGAAAAACAGTTTAAAGGATTATAAGATTCATCTTAAAAATATTCTCATAAAATGTGATAACACAAGTGCAATATGTTTAACAAAAAATCTCATTCAACACTCTAGAACTAAACATATTGATATTAGGCATCACTTTATACGAGATAATATTAATAATCATGATGTAATCTTAGAGTTTTTTAATACAAAACATCAATTAGCCGATATTTTTACAAAGTCTTTAAGTGAAGAACAATTTAATTTTATTAGAGGAGAATTAGGAATGTTAATTTGTCCAAATGCATGAATTTGTTAAATTTCATTTTCAGAATTTCTTGATTTTTTTGATCACTCACTTAAATCATGATCTTATATTATGCGCAATGAGCCATATGCATTTCCCCATACAAGTTTTATATAATGTTTGAGTACGAATCTTCTCCTCTTATGATGCGAATTTTACATGATGATGTAAATAAGGTTGTGTGCTTCATGATAATAAAATGCTTACTTCGATGTTATAACTCTTACTTTGATGTCAAAACTCTGTGCTGAAAATTTTATGATGTTGTGATCTCTTTATTATACAAATGATGTATTATCGGGTTCTTAATATTATGAACTTTTGAATGCTACAATGCAATAATAATGATATTTCATGCAAAGAGTGATGAAAGGCTATGCCGAAGCTTTTTATCATGCATAAAGTGATTGTTATTTAAATATCTTGATGTTTCATACATGGAAGTCATTGACAAATGGATCTCTCACGGATTTCACTCTTATGAATTTTCAATGAGAAATGGATTTATTGCTATGAAGTTTTATTCATGAATTTCTCCTTCATGTGATACTCCTCTCCCATGAATTCTTCCTCGTTCTTCTCATGAAAAATGAATGAATTCCAATGGATATCTTAATCCTTGAAAGATGAATTTTCGTGTGTGATAATTATTTCCAAGATTAGGGATTTGATTTCATATGGATATCTCGATCCTTTTCATGAATCGCTTCTGTTTGTCAAAATAAAAGCATGTTTTAATGAAAACTTATTTATCATTTTTGACTTGATTCAAATCATTTCACAAATTTAGTTCTTAATTGATACCCTCCTTACCTTCTTTCCTCTTCTTCATGCAAAATTGTGATGATATTTAATGTTGAAAACTTTTGAGTGTGAAATTTGCTTGAGTTTTTTTTTTACCACACTTGCATTATCGTATTGTTCTCCTTTTTGTTAATGACAAAGGGGGAGAAATAATACCAAAATGTGATAAATTGATGATAAATGTATGCAATGTATTTCATCATATATACTTGAAATATTTGCTTGATAAATTTCTTTCATTATAATAAGATATCTGGAGCTTAATTGCTATTTTACAATTGATATCTTGCCATAGAATGATTAATTACTATCTTTGTCATCTTTCATATTTGAAATATCATACTTGAAAATGAATGTCATGTCTTGCTATCATTTTGAGAATGTTAGATCATGATAGAAATCATGATGTGCATGTTGATAAGTTTAATAAACTTATCTTATTAGTTTGTTTCTTAAATTCAAAGGCCTTGAATTCAAGAATGTCTTTTCTCAAGTATGGCATAAAGATAAGGGGAGTTAAAGTTAACTACGTCATCAATTGATTGTCATCATTAAAAAGGGAGAGATTGTTGAATCTCAGATTTTGATGATGAAGTCAATTGTAAATTGTTTGATCTAATCCATATGTTGAGAAAAGTGTGCAGGATTAATTACGATAGTAGTAAGACATAAAGCAAGTGTTATACCGGAGTCAAGATCGAGATCTCGTTGGGAGTTCAAGAGTTTGTCGGAAGTCCAGACATTCGTCGGAAGTTCTATTGGAACCAACCGAGAAGTCCAGGAGCTTGCCAAAGAAACTCATCGAAACTCGCCAAGAAGATCGTCGTAAAGTCCAGGAGCTTGCCGGTGCTAGTCATAGGTGCCCAACAATGTTATTTATTTTTTCTGTATTTTTATTTTTAGAAAATACCGCATTTAAATTTCTTACATGGCATGCTTGATATCAACCGCCTCACTGGTCCAAATTATATGGTTTGTTTCCGCAACTTGAGAATTGTTCTCACGGCGAAGAAAATCATATACATCCTTGATACAATAATGCCTACACCCGAGGAAGGGGCATGTGAGGATGAGATCACTCGCTACGTGAAGTACATTGATGACTCCACTCTTGCTCAATGTTACATGTTGGGCTCTATGACTCCTGAGTTATAGAGACAACATGAAAAGATGGATGCTAGATCCATTCTCCTACATGTTCACAAATTATTTGAGGAACAGGGAAGGACTCAGGGATATGAGATATCCAAGAGCCTCTTCCGTGCTACAATGACTGAGGGGACACTGGTTCAGAACCATATCCTAAAGATGATTGAGTGGATAGAGAAACTCATAGGTCTAGGAATGATCCTAGATGATAACTTGTGTGTGGACATTGTCCTTCAGTCCCTACCATATACCTTTTCACAGTTCATAATGAATTTTAATATGAACAAGCTTGAGGTGACTCTCCTAAAGCTCCTTAATATGTTGAGGGAGGTAGAGAGTACTATCAAGAAAGAGAAGCCAGTACCTTGCAGAGAGGGCAAAATAGAAGCTTGGAGAAGCTTCAGGTGCATTCATGATTAGTCTCTTTTTGTCAAACTCTTATGATAACACATGAGTATTGGATATCAGTAGTGCTTATCATATATGCAATTCGTTGCAGGTTCTGGCAAGGCCTAGGAGACTAGAGAAAGGCGAGATAGACCTCAAGATAGGCAATGGAGTAAAAGTTACTGTAGTAACTGTTGGCGAGGTCGCCTTACATCTACCTGGTGGAGCTTTTATTGCATTAGATGCAATTCGTTGTTTTGTTCCTTCTATTATCAAAAACATTATCTCTATTTCATGTTTGACAATTAGTGGATATAAATTAGTTTTTTAGAACAATGGTTGTTCGATATTATTAGATGATGAGATCATCACGAAAGGAACATTGCATAAAGGTTTGTTTATGCTAGATACTGCTCCACATATCATGAATGTAAGTGTGTCTAAGAGGAAACGAGATAAGTTGAACAATGCATACTTGTGGCATTGTAGGCTAGGTCACATCCATGAGGGAAGGATTCAAAAGTTGCTAAAAGATGAATATCTAGATCTATTCGACTATGAGTCATATGCAACTTGTGAGCCTTGTGTTGAATCTTATATTTTGATGATGAAACTAATTGATAAGTGTTTATGATTTAATCTACATTTTGAGTGACGCAGGATGCTTCGATCAGGATGAGACAATTAAAGCAGGAAGAATCATGTTGGGCCAAGGGAAAACATATCAGAAGATTGGACGTCGAGCCGGTAGATCGGTCGACATATCGACAGAAGGCTTCGGGCATTGTGCCAAGGATATCGGAGTTGCGGAGTCAACTAACCGATTGGGTAATAGGCCACAAGAGAGGACGTGTTAGGACTCTAGCTTGGAGAGTCCTAATTGAGAGGGACATTATGTTAGGACTCTAGCTAGGAGAGTCCTAATTGAGAGGGGCATTCATGTAGGAGGTTTTTCTTAGAGAAGAATTAGGAGTTGTAAGGGAATAGGAGTCTTGAGTAGGAGTCCTATTAGGAGTTGGTTAGAAGTAAGAGTCTTAAGTAGGAGTCCTATTAGGAGTTAGGGTTTAGAAGCCCTATAAATAGCCATGTATTCCATCTCTTTTGATAAGCAATAGATGAATCTTTTCTGCAGCCTTTGAGCAGCAACTTGGAGGGAGGAACCCCTATAGAGTTCCAAGGAGGCCGATCCCCTAAAGAGATCAACCCCAAGTTTAGAATCTGCAAGGGTTCTAACACCTGGTATCAGAGCAGCGTTCTTGGCGTCTCGCTGCCCTTCCACAGCCATCCATCAACCCTCTACAACCATCCCAAGCAATTCCCACAATTGCTTAAAAGATCGTCACCGAATTCCGCCATCATCTCCACCACCGCGGATCATCCTTTGATCTCCCCGTGAATTGCAACAGGTTCTGGTTTCCTACCTTACTGCTGCTGCAATTTAGTTATCCTTATTTGAAAATCAAAAAAAAAAAAAAAATCGTTCTTATATTGCTGCATAAACTTTTCGTCACAAAGTTTTCATCTCTACGACGAAAGATACATTGCAGAATTCCAGCCGCATAGCACCATCTGTTTGATCTTGCTACTGTGCTTTTTATATCCAAAATTCTACGAAATTTTTATGACATCTTTGACACTTCTTAATAGTGGATTTCCCTTTGGTTTCATCAAAAAATTCTTAATATAAACTACTGATCTTTTATGTCCAATCTGCTGCACTTGAATTGCAGAATTCAAGCCGCATAGAACCATCTGTTTGATCTTGCTACTATGCTTTTTCTATCCAAATTTCTACGAAATTTTTATGACATCTTTGACACTTCCTAACAGTAGATTTCCCTTTAGTTTCATCGAAAAATTCGAAATATAAACTACTGATCTTTTATGTCCAATCTGCTGCACTTGAAAATCTATGCTGCAGAAAATTTCAGCCGCATATTATATCCTTAACCCATCTATTTGCAATCTTTTTTGAATGAAATTTCTTATACACTTCATATATCATCTTGGCTTCTATCTAAGATTGATCTATTAAGAAAATTCATCTCAAAAAACGATTTTATGTTGCTGCAAATTTTCGTCGTATCCTGCTGAAATTTTTCGACGAGAATTCTGCAATTGCAACTTGCACCAATTTCCTTGCTGTTATACTGCCGAAATTTTCTTGATTAAATTAGATATCCTTGCTGTCATATAAATTGTGATTTTGCTATCAATTCCCTCCTCAATTCTCTCACGTTTTTGGTGGGAATTACGTCGAGAAACCGTTGTTTCTTCGACGACAATTCTACTCTTACAAGACAGCACATACTTACTGCAACTTCCATTGATTTCTACCAAACCTTTGCTACCATCTACCACATATTCAAAACTTTTAACTACCGCCCTAAAACTCTACCAAACCACACCCTCAACCTGCACCCAAAATAACCACAAAACGAGCCTAAATCGTAGCCTACATCCACCAATCTACCAACCCTTTCGACCATCACCTTTCTTAACCAATACATACCTTTAACCCGACAACAAAAGAGAGATCTTGATATCACAGATTAGACGGCATATACTATGATATCTGAGGAGGTATTCAATGCTAAATTCGAAGCCTTCGAGGCGCGAATGGAGGATAAGATTGGGATGCTCTTTACCGAACTCAGATTGGGCCGACCACTAAGCCCGAAGAAATCACATCAAGGAGAGAGCTTTACCCAATCGCACCAAGCCCAAAGATATGACTTCCAAGAGAGGAGAAGCTCTATGACCAACCTCAACTATCCATGCATGAGAGTGGACTTCCCTAGATGGGAAGAAGGAGACCCGATTGGTTGGATCTCACACGCGGAGCGATATTTTCGGTACCACAAAATCGCAGATGCATCTTTGGTGAAAATTGCAGCTATACATCTTGAAGGGGATGCTATACAGTGGTTTAAACAGTTTGAACATACTTATGGAGTCCTTTCATGGCAACAATTCAAAGAAGGACTACTGATCCGCTTCAGACCAACCGATTACGAGAATATTGACGAACAACTAGCAAAGATCCGACAAACCTCCACCATTCAGGAGTACCAAACCAGGTTTGAAAGGTTATCTAATCAAAATCATGATTGGTCTCAAAAACAGCTATTGAGGACCTTCATTGAGGGCTTGAAGCCGAAGATCCGAGGAGAAGTTAAAGCGCGACAACCGTATACGCTTATGGCAGCCATCTCTTTCGCACGACATCAAGAGGAGCAATTGAACCATGAAGCTCGGAGGACTAGGGTCGTTCCTCAACCAGTAATATTGAAGCCCTCAACCCCCCCTACTGTCGACCAAGTCCCTACACCAAAGAGGTTAATAAGAGAAGAGCTTCGGGAGCGATATACGAAGGGGTTATGTTGGCATTGTGACGAGCAGTGGAGCCGTGAGCATCGCTGTAGTATAGGGGGACTTCTTATGATTGAACCGATAGAAGAAGAGGTCATTGAACATTCAGAAGAGAGCCTTGAAGAAAAAGATGCAGAAGAAGAGCCACAACCGACTGAAGTTACGGTACATACACTAGCTGGTTACTCAAACCCGCAAACGATGAAAGTTGAAGGCCTTCTCAAACAACAACCAATCACTGTTCTCATCGACACGGGAAGTACTACTAACTTCCTAAATAGTAAGCTTGCTGTTCGAATATCATTACCTATCAAGAATCGCTGCAGGTTTGATATTAAGGTCACAGATGGACGGATTTTAAATTGTGATCATAGGCACCCGCAGGAGAAACTATTGCTGCAGGACCAAGAGATAATTGCAGATTTCTTCCTTCTCCCTCTTAATAATAATGAGGCCATGCTCAGAATTAAATGGTTGACGACATTAGGTGATATTTCCTGGAATTTTATGAAACTAATTATGAAATTTTACAGTAAGGAGAAACAGGTGACATTGCATGGGAAACGTGGGGGCGACATAACAACGATTTGCACACAACAAATGGAGAATGTTTTGCATAAAGTATATAGCGGTTTTTTGGTACAACTTGAGCAGCAAACTAAGGGAGAGCCAACAGAATTTGAAGATCCAAATCTACTTCCTTTGCTTACTGAATTTTCAAATATATTTGACGAACCGCGCAACCTACCTCTTACCTGTTGGCATGATCATTGTATAATGATTCTTCCAGGCAAATCTTCAGCAAATGCTCAGCCATATCAGTATCAACATCTCCAGAAGGATGAAATAGAAAGGATTATAAAAGAGATGCTCGAAACAGGAGTTATTCAGCCAAGTTGCAACCTCTACTCTTCGCCGGTGCTACTTGTACGCAAGAAGGACGGAACAAGGCGAATATGTGTTGATTACCGAGCTCTCAATGGCATAATCATCAAGGACAAATACTTTATTCCAATAGTAGATGAATTGCTAGATGAAAGGGAGCACAAATCTTTACAAAGCTGGACCTTTGATCCGGGTATCATCAAATACGAGCATGCGAAGAAGACATACGGAAAACCACCTTTTGAACACACAACAACCATGAATTTTTGCTTTCTTCAACAAAAGGTGGAATATCTTGGGCATATCATATCAGAGGAAGGTGTGGCAGTGGACCCCTTCAAAATTGGAGTAATGCAAAACTGGCCGACCTCGAGAAACATAAAATTGCTACATGGCTTTATGGGTTTAACAGGCTACTACCGCAAGTTCGTGAAAAACTATGGAAAGATCAGTGCACCACTTACTTCCTTACTAGAAAAAGATGTCTTCCAATGGTTGGACAGAGCCTCCGCTGCCTTCAACAAACTTAAGGCAGCCATGACGACGACGCCGGTGCTAACACTACCAGATTTCAACCGACCCTTCATTATTGAGGCCGACACATTTGGAGTCAGAATTGGAGCCATTCTCATGCAAGATGGTCGACCACTCGCATACACTAGCAAGGCATTATCTCCCTCCGATCAAAATATGTCAACATATGATAAGGAGATGCTCGCCATTGTGCGCGCAGCAACGAGGTGGAGATTGTACTTGATCAGGCGATACTTTCAAATCAAGACCGACTATAAAAGCCTAAAATATCTCTTGGAGCAGAAGATATCTTCCCCCAAGCAGCAAAAATGGGTAACAAAACTTCTTGGATTTGATTATGAAATAACTTACAAAATGTGGAAAGAGAATATTGTTGCAGATGCGCTTTCGCAGCTACTTGAGCAAGCTGAATTTTCGGTCGTTTTACTTCCAACCAACGACTTTCTTGAGGATATTAAGATGGAATGGCAGGAAGATTCGGAGACCAGTAAGATACAAAAAAAATTAGAGGAAGCACCAAGCTCCGTGGCTCATTACAATCGGGACTCAAAAGAATTATGTTATAAGGGACGCATTGTGCTTGTGACAAATTCTACTTGCAATTTCAAGAGCAGATTTTGGACAAAGTTATTCTATATGCAGGGTACTAAATTAGAAAGGAGTACAACATATCACCCACAAACCAAGAGCCAGACGGAAGTTTTAAATAGGTGCTTGGAGACAGCCCAAAGCCACCCACCAAATATGACTACCCAAAGAGAACTCCAGACCCAGCCAAGTGCCATTATTGATCGACGGATCGTGACTCGACGACGACGACCCACTAATGAAGTGCTAATACAGTGGACGAACCTACCAATAGAAGATGTCACTTGGGAGAACTATGACGACTTGAAGATCAAATTCCCAGAATTCACGAATCATCAGCCTCGAGGACAAGGCTGATTTGAAGAGGGCGGGTCTGTTAGGACTCTAGCTTGGAGAGTCCTAATTGAGAGGGACATTATGTTAGGACTCTAGCTAGGAGAGTCCTAATTGAGAGGGGCATTCATGTAGGAGGTTTTTCTTAGAGAAGAATTAGGAGTTGTAAGGGAATAGGAGTCTTGAGTAGGAGTCCTATTAGGAGTTGGTTAGAAGTAAGAGTCTTAAGTAGGAGTCCTATTAGGAGTTAGGGTTTAGAAGCCCTATAAATAGCCATGTATTCCATCTCTTTTGATAAGCAATAGATGAATCTTTTCTGCAGCCTTTGAGCAGCAACTTGGAGGGAGGAACCCCTATAGAGTTCCAAGGAGGCCGATCCCCTAAAGAGATCAACCCCAAGTTTAGAATCTGCAAGGGTTCTAACAGGACGATGCGCCGAAGAATCGGACAAAGCGTCGAGGGACTAATGACATGCCGGACAACATGATTAATGCTTAGTATTAATTGTCTAGATCAAAGTATATATTTACATGTGAAAGATTAACTACGATAGCAAGGCATAAAGCAAAATAAAGTCCTAGAGTCAAGGACGTGAATTTGTTGGGAGTTCAAGAGTTTATCGGAAGACCAGACGTTTTGTCACGAATGGTCATCGCGTACCCACAACAACTCAGTTCAACGAACTATTCATCGCTCTCATCTACATGTACAGCTGCTTGGCAGCATGTTTTGTCTTAGTTTTGAGTCATTTTGCTTGTAAAAATGGAAGTTCAAACAAGTTGCAGTGTTACAAAGCGATCGCTCACCGAACCGAGCAAAATAACCCAAAATAGCCCAAAATAGCTCCGTTTTCGTGTGCCACGGGCTGTTTTCTGTAGTTTGCCTCCACTCACAACATGTCAGCCATCTTAGCCCCTTGGAACCCCTCGGGTGGCACAGGGCTGGATGGGGCTTCGGTATAGTATCGGGCATTGAACAATGTTTTGCAAGTTCGCACGTTACCTTGACGGGAACTTGTTGTCGCGCCCAGCACCTAGTGAGCAACTGTTTGTGGACTTGCACCTATTCGTTCAACCTTCTAAAGTCCTTGTTTTCCCCCTCTCCCTCTTTTCTCTTGTGCACACAAGGTGCTCACTAAATTGCTTCTAAAGCTTCCCCTTTTCGCGAGACGTCAGGACTTGTCCGTCGCTCGTTCTTTGAACTAATCAACTTTCTCTTTGTATAGGTCCTTCAGGACCTACGAGAGGTCACAAGTGGGCTGATCTTTGTGGATGCAAATCATAAGGGCGAAGCGTGACTTAGGCAATACAAGCTAAGTTCGCATCTTTACCGCAAGGGTGCCTCACACCTGAGGCAATTCCAACTAAGGTCGTGACATTATGGTATCAGAGCGGGCAAGCACTTCGAGTGAGTAGCGAAGGAACTTTGCAACTTCTCCATGGCAAAGCATCGTGGCGAATCAAGCAAGGTGGGGCAAGCTGGACCCTTGCCCCAAGCAGCCGCAGGTGGGCTGCATGTGAACACTTGCTCTCATGCTGTTGGAGCTGCTTAAGAGGAGCGCGGTAGCGAACATGATGAGCGAGAAGTTGGCTACTCTCAGCGAGCGGAGGAGGCTTCAATCTAGAGTGCCAACCAGGAAAAAGAGTCACAAGGAGAGACTCACAATGGCGGAAACCCGCTTGGATGTTCTTGAAGCAAGCTTGGAGGAACTCTACCATAGCCAACAAAGGCTTGTTGGGGTATAGAGCTCGTAAGAAGAAGCAGAGTCCAGGATCGACAAGGTTGAGGCCCTAATCGACCGATTGTCAGATGACACCAAAGACTCCATACAACACTTGCAAGAAGTTGTGGCGGAACTCACTTTGAGAGTGACCATGCTCACAAGAGCGCTAAATGCGGGAGGAAGCAACACCCGTGTTGCGCCGCCATAAAACTTAAGGGCACCCGAGCCTCATGGTTATGGAGGGGCCAGAGATGCCAAAAAGCTCAAGAATTTTCTATTCGATTTGACATGGAATAATACTTTTGAGCTACGAGGCCTGATTTTGAAGAAACCAAAGTTTCCATAGCAACCATGTATCTGATCGGAGATACAAAACTTTGGTGGAGAACCCGTTGGGAGGAGATCCAATAAGGTCGGTGTCAAGTTGACAGATGGGAGGACTTGAAGCAAGAGTTGAGAACTCAGTTCCTACTAGAGAACACCGAGTTCATTGCAAGAAGGAAGTTGAGACAACTCCACCAAAATACTTCCATCCGAGACTACGTGAAGCAATTTTCTGTGATAATGCTGGACATCCAAGACATGTCCGAGAAGGATAAGCTATTCAGCTTCCTTGATGGTTTGAAGCCATGGGCGCAACAGGAACTACATCGAAGGAATGTCACTGATTTGATTGGGGTAATTATTGCCGTAGAAAGGCTCACTGACTTTGTTTCCTCCGAAGACCCAAGAAAAAGGAAACAATCTTCAGGCAATCGCACTCCAAAACATTCTTGAGGGAAGGAGCTCATGTCATGCCCCTCAAAAATATCAATGATATTAAAACAATTTCAACACAAACCAATCCAGGATCCAAACTAACATTTGAGGATAATGAAAAATATTCTATCAAATTCACATCTATAAAACCTATGCAGTTTATAATCATATATCACATCACTCGATAATTCACATTTATGGCAACCCAAGCCAACTTAACAAACATGAACAACATTTATAAATCTACAAGCTAAGTAATTTATACAATCATAACTCCAACCATTTACCACAAGTTCAGATCATCATAAACTAGACTTAACATTCCGAAATTTCAAATAAGAGAGATCTTCTAACACTTTTACACAGTATATCCATTTCGGTTTATCAACAGCATTTCATTACATACAAAATATACTTATACAACAATAATATAATAACCAACAAAACTTGCCCATAATTCTGAATAGCTCTCCACTACCTCAGCCCAATTCAAACATCTCAAAGAGTGACAAGCTGACCTGAAAGATTTTATATAACAACGGAGTGAACTAAAAACAGCTCAGCAAGTGACAAAGCATATTCAGAACAAAAAGAACGATTTCAAATAAGTAAGGTATCATAATGCAAGACATAATACAAGAATTCTCAAGATACCCTATCATTAGATATAAAATCATAAGTGACATGTCAATCAAAACATATTTGGTTCATAATAGATGGAGCATAGTGTAATTGGAGCATATCAATAGCATACGAGATGTTCCGGAGCATATCAATGGCAAATAGGATATTTCAGAACATATCAGTTCATAGCAAATGGAGCACAGAGTAATTGGAGCATATCAATAGCGTACGAGATGTTCCGGAGCATATCAATGGCAAATGGAACATTTCGGAACATATCAATGGTATGCGAAGCATTTTGATGTATATCAATGGCATAGGAAATATTTTGGAGCATATCAATACAAAATACGAAATAGAAGCTCAGACGTAGTACCCTAGCATAGTGCATGTGAGGTTTAACTCAGTGGTGGCTCAATGCTGTGATGAGTTCTCGACTCCATCCATGGGTAGCCCTTTCCTACTCGAGCCCTCTCACCCTGCTCAAGTGCTAGGTCGGCTCTGAATTTCATATCAAACAGATAGAAGGTGAAGTGGGATTCCAAACATAATATGGTCTATCCATTTCTGAATGACCACCAAACATAATCTAGAGCATCGTGGGCTCTAAGCACATACCCTTTACCATTTCTGGCAAAGGTCCAAATAATCCCACAAACACCAGAGTACAAAAAGGTATTGTGAATAATAAATTGGGACATATCGGAAGCACATGCAGAACAACGAAATGTACATGTGCCTTTATGAAACATTACGATATAAACATGAAGTTTACATAACAGATTTAGGTATCCAAATGCATATAGGACAATAGCATATAAGTATTCAACGCAGTAATATAAAGTTTAATTAAATAAGAAAGCTAAAGGATATCAATTTTCAAAGGAATGAAACCAGAATATGAGAAATCGACCAAAACTCGATTTTTGGCAAAATACAAGAGGCACATTGAATAAATTAATCAAACTATCAATCGTGCTCCAATTTTACTCAGAAAATATATCATTGGAAAGATATTTCAATATAGTTTCTGATGAAATAAATTTCATACGAATCAAGGTTTCCAACAATGAGTTACCATAGATTTAGTAACCCAAGATCAAAGAACAAATCACAATTTTACATAATTCACAGGGTCTGTTTCAATAGAAAACTGGGCAGGCAAACTTACTCCGAATTCCTAAAATAAGCTATCAAAATAAAGGTTTATGAGGCAATATTCTGATCAAATAAGTTTTGTCTAAATCAGAGATCAATACATGAAGTTATAACCATAACAAGGTAGAAAGGTCAGAATCTCAGAAGTTACACAGATTCGAATCGTTACGTCTAAACAGGAGATATATCAAATGCAAGGCTAGAACAATTCAAAGTTTCTCATATTCAAAGCAAATGTAGAGATAAAATTATAGTAAGGAAAGATCAGGACACTTGCAATAGGAAGGATCGGAACACTTGCAATAGAAAGGATCGAAACACTTGCAATAGAAAGGATCGAAAAACTTGCTTTTCAAAGATTTTGATCCGAAGATCCAAAGAAGGTGTCAGCCCAAATCCTTCTACTTTTCCTCCGTGTCCTCTCCTTGTTTCATGTTCTACATATGTCTTCTCTTTTTCCTCCACAACTGTAGCTCATGCAGAACATAGAGGCATAGTCATCTGCTCTCTCTTACTCTCATTCCTTCGTTTTCTTTTTCAAACACAACTGTCGCAGCCATCGACGTTGCCACTACCACAATCGTAGCCATGACCGCAGCTGCTGTCACAACCACTGCCCCTTCCACTGCACTACTTCCTTCCTCCCTTCTCTCGTTCCTACTTTTTCTTTCCCAAACACAGCTGTCGCTGATGCAGCCGCCACCACCACAACTGCAATCACGACCACGGCCCCCCCCTTTTTTTTTTCCCTTTTCTTTCTTTCTCTTTCCCAAAAGCAACTGCTGCAGCCACCACCATAGCCGCAGCCTCTTCCACCGCACTGCCTTCTTCCTCCCCTTCTTTCGCAGTCACAGCTGCTGTATACGCAGTCGCTGCCGCCGCGGCCGCAACCCCGTCTGCAGCCCCTTTTTTCCCCCTTTCCTTTCTTTTCTTTCCCAACAGCAATTGCCGCAGTCGCAGTCGCAGCCATGGCCGCGGCCACCACAACCGCAGCCTCTTCTTCCTCCCCTGCTTATCTTCCTCTCCTTCTTCTCTTCCAGCTGCAGCTGCCATCGCCGCAGCCACAGCCCCTTCTTCCCCTTCTCTTCTTCCTCTCCTTCCCTTCTTCCTTCCTCTTCCTCTTTCCCTGCCACAGCTGAAGCTGCCACAGCCGCTTCTTTCCCTTCTCCTCTTCCTTCTCCTTCCTTTCTTCTTCTTCTCTTCTTCATCACCTTCTCTTCCTCTCCTTCTCTTCCAGCTGCAGCTACCACCGCCGCAGCCGCAGCTCCTCCTTTCCCTTCTCTTCTTCTCCTCTTCTTCTTCCCTCCTCCTCCCCGGCGTCACACACACCCTCTCCTCTGTTTCCTCTGCAGGAAACAAAGGTATCACAACCTCTTCTACTGCTTCCTCTTCTTCTTATCTTCCTCTTCTTCTTCTTCTCCTCTTCGAACGCCCCACACCTCTCCTCTATTTCCACCTGCAGGAAATAGAGGTGCTGCAGCCCTAGCTGCTGCCACCTCTCGCTCCTCTCCCTCTTCCCTCTCTTTTCCCTCTTCTTCTCCTTCTTCCTTCTCCTTCCTTTCTTCTTCTTCTCTTTTTCCTCACCTCTCTTCCAGCTGCAGTTGCCACCACCGCAGCCGCAGCTCCTCCTTTCCCTTCTCTTCTTCTCCTCTTCTTCTTCCCTCCTCATCCCCGGCGTCACACACACCCTCTCCTCTATTTCCTCAGCAGGAAACAGAGGTATCACAACCTCTTCTTCTTCTCTTCCTCTTCTTCTTCTTCTCCTCTTCGAACGCCCCACATCTCTCCTCTGTTTCCACCTGCAGGAAACAGAGGTGCTGCAGCCCTAGCTGCTACCACCTCTCGCTCCTCTCCCTCTTCCCTCTCTTTTCCCTCTTCTTCTCCTTCTCTTCTTCTCCTCTTCCCTTTTCCTCCCCAACATCACACACCTCCTCGCTGCAGCCTTGCCGCAGCTATCCTCCTATCTTATTCTTCTTCTTCTTCTCCCCCTTCTTCCTCTCTTCTTTTCCCTCTTCTTCTTCTTTTCTTCTCTTCTCCCTTCGCTACAGAGAGCGTGGGAGGCGGTCGGATAAAACTGAAATTTTTGGTTTTCTTTTTTTTTTTCTTTTTGCAACTTAACAATTTAGTCCTTAAAATTTCTATATTTACATATAGGTCCTCCAATTTACATATAAATCCTTATTAATAAATTTTCAAAAGTGAGGGATATTACAGCTCGAGGGCGAACAAAGGAAGAAAAGTTCCCACAAAGGGCCAAGCCCGAAAGGCAAGGCCCCAAAACCTAGAGGATGCTTCTTGTGTGGAGGGTCGCACATGGTGAGGGAGTGCCCACAAAAATAGGCACTCAATGCTTTAACAACTTCCATCTACACCCCCCCCCCCTCACAAGGGCAAAGTTGTCGCTCTTAGTTCGAGCAGTTCTGAATCCAACAGCAATGACGAGGAGTCGCAAGGACCCCGAATGGAAGCAATGCATTTGTTGAATGCCATACAGGGTCAAGTGGGGGTGAACACGAAGACAAAGCTACAAAAAACAGGAAGTGGTGAGTTGATATACGTAGACATCAAACTAAATGACCAAACGACCCATGCAATAGTGGACACGGGTGCTACCCATAACTTCATTGCCTATCGAGAAGCAAAGCGACTTTGGTTGATCTTGGAGAAGAGCCCAAGTCAAATGAAGGCGGTGAACTCAAAGGCCAAGCAAATCTCCGGGTTGGCGAAGGGAGTTCCCATCAAGATCGGAACATGAAGCGGGAACACCAACATGATGGCAGTGCCACTGGATGACTTCCAAGTGATTCTTGGAATGGAGTTCATGCACATGGCAAAGTTGGTGCCAATGTCGTTCCTAAACTCCCTATGTATGATGGGAGGTGATGACCCCTGCGTTGTTCCCATCTCTCGGAGAGGAACCAAGGAACCCCAACATATATCGGCATTGCAACTGAAGAAAGGGGTGCGAAAAGTTGAATTAACATTTCTAGCTGCTATAAAGCTAGAGCCACTCGACAAGAAAGCCATTCAAGAACCTACTGTGGTGGCGAATGTCCTGAAAGAGTTCACTAACGTTATGCTACCCAAGTTGCCGAAGACTCTTCCACCACGCAGAGGCATGGATCACAACATCGAGCTGGAGCCAAGAGTGAAGCCTCCAGTGAGACCACCCTACCATATGCCCCCGCTAGAATTGGCAGAACTCAAAAAGCAGTTAGATGAATTGCTAAGCGGTGGTCTCATTCGTAGCTCTAAAGCACCATTCAGAGCTCTAGTTCTCTTCCAGAAGAAACAAGATGGGAGCCTCCGACTATGCATCGATTACCGAGCCCTCAACAAAGTGATAGTGAAGAACAAGTATCTAATCCCGCTCATCGCGGACTTGTTCGACTAGTTGGGTAAAGTCAAGTATTTCTCAAAACTCGACCTTAGGTCGGGGTATTGGCAAGTGTGCATTGCTGAAGGCGATGAAGCGAAAACTACCTGTGTGACCAAGTATAGAGCGTTTGAGTTCTTGGTGATGCCTTTTGGCTTAACCAATGCTTTGGCCACATTCTGCACCTACATGAATCATCTATTCAAGGAGTATTTGGATAAGTTCATGGTCTATCTACTTGGACGATATCGTCATCTACAGTCAAACACTCGAGGAGCATGTCAAGCAACTTCGGACAATTTTCAAGGTTCTCAGGGAGAACACTTTGTTTGTGAAAAGGGAGAAATGCTACTTTACCCAAACGAAGATCTTATTCTTGGGGCATCGAATCGATGATGGCTCCATTCGGATGGACAAATCAAAAGTGCAAGCGGTTGTGGAATGGTGAACTCCAAAGAAGGTGCTAGAGTTGAGATCCTTCCTTGGTTTCATCAACTACTATCGACGCTTCATAGCGGGGTATTCGAAGCATGCAACTCCAATAACAGAGTTGCTGAAGAAGGTGCAGCCTTGGAAATGGTCTAACAAATGTGAAATAGCATTCCAAGATCTAAAGGCTGCTGTTCTAGAAGAATCGGTGCTCAAATTGCCGGACTATGGGGAGCCTTTTGAAGTCTATACAGATGCTTCAGACTTCGCTATTGGGGGAGTACTCATACAGGAGGGTCATCCGGTGGTCTACGAGAGCCGCAAGCTTGAAGAGACCAAGTGGCGGTATCCAGTGCACGAGAAGGAGATGATAGCGATGATCCACTATCTACGAGTCTGGCGACACTACCTTCTCGAATCGCGATTTGTGCTGAGGATAGACATCATCGCTCTGAGCTATTTCCAAACACAGAAGAAACTTTCCCCAAAGCAAGCACAATGCTAGAACTTCCTGGCTGAATTTGATATGGCAATGGAGTACAAGCCTGGAAAGACAAATGTCATGGTCGATGCATTGAGTCGAAAAGTGGAGCGCGTGAATGTCGTAGAATTGGAGGTCATAGGCCAAGCAAGTCAGTTGCACTCCAACTTCCTTTCCAAGATCAGGGATGGACTGTATAGTGATCCCCAAGCAGTTACCCTAACGCAGCTCATCAAAGATGGCAAGGCACGATGATTTTGGGTCCAGGAGGGATTCATTTACACAAAAGGAAATAGGGTTTATGTTCCTCGAGTGGACAATTTGAGGCGTGAACTCTTAAGAGAGTATCACGATTCCCTTTGGGCTGGACACCTAGGTATTCATCGAATGTTGGCTCTCGTGGAGAGGGCCTTCTACTAGCCGAAGATGGGGATTGATGTGGAGGACTATGTTCGAACGTGCCTCACTTGCCAATAAGACAAGGTAGAGCAGCGGAAGCCCATGGGACTTTTGGAGCTGTTGCCTGTACTAGAAAGGCCATGGGACAGCATTTCCTTAGACTTCATATCAAGCTTGCCACTAGTAGGGAGACTCGGATCGATACTCGTGGTAGTCGATCGATTTTCAAAGTATGCAACTTTAATTACTGCTCCCCTACACTATTTAGCAGAGGAGATAGCCAAGCTGATGATGAAGGATGTGGTGAAGTATTGGGGAGTCCTGCACAATATTATCAGTGATCGAGATGCTCAGTTCCTAGGACGATTTTGGACCGAGTTATTCAAACTATTGGGATCCAAGTTATACTTCTTCACAAGCCTCTACCCCCAGACGGATGGCCAAACCAAGAGGATAAACTCTCTCCTTGAGCAATATCTTCAGTACTACGTGAGTGCCAACCAATGAGATTGGGTGAAGCTGTTGGACATTGTCCAATTCTCCTATAACTTGCAGCGGAGCTCTGCATCCAACAAGAGCCCCTTGAGATCATTATAGGACAACAACTATCAAATCCTCACACCATGGCAATCGGGTATACTAGGAGTAGTCTGTCAGCCTACCACTTCGCAAAGGAGTGGCATCGACATGCAGATATTGCTCGGGCTTAATTAGAGAAGGCGATAAAATGGATGAAGAAGTAGGTAGACTTGGGAAGGCGACCGCAAGAGTTCAAGGTCGGCGATTTGGCGTTGGTAAAGCTCCAACCAGCATCACTCCAATCCTTTAGGAACAAGGTCCACAAAGGATTGGTGCGCAAGTATGAAGGGCCCTTCCCAATTATCAGTAGGGTAAGCAACGTCTCCTACAAGTTGCAGCTGCCAGTGTGGTTCAAAATTCATAATGTTCTTTATGCCAGCAACCTAAAAGCCTACTACTCGGATCCACAAGATGCTTCCCGAAGTGTTCTAACTCGGCTACCCCCCACCACAGCCTCCTACAAGAAGCGAGTTGAAACCATTCTAGCGGACCGCAAGACAAAGCTACCCAATGGAGTTGAGCAAATAGAGTACTTGGTGAAGTGGCAAAAGCTTCCCCGAATAGAAGCCAGTTGGGAGCCTAAAGATGCCCTACGATATAAAGAAGCAATCATAAACAACTATCAACAAGTGTCGATGAGGGCGTCGACAGTTTAAGTGGGGTAGAATGTCACGAACGATCGTCGTACACTCGCAACAACTCCGTTCAATGAACCATTTGTCACTCTCATCTACATGTACAACTGCTTGGCAGCATGTTTTGTCTTAGTTTTGAGTTATTTTGCTTGTAAAAATATAAGTTCGAACAAGTTGTAGCATTACAAAGCGACTGCTCACCGAACCAAGCAAAATAGCTCCGTTTTCGTGTGCCACAGGCTGTTTTATGTAGTCCACCTCCGCTCACAAAATGCCAGCCATCTCAGCCCCTTGGAACCCCCCGAGTGGCACAGGCTGGATTGGGCTTCGGTATAGTGTCGGGCGTTGAACAATCTTTCGCAAGTTTGCACGTTACCTTGACGGGAACTTGTTATCGTGCCCGGCACCCGGTGAGTAGTTGTTTGTGGACTTACAGCTGTTCGTTCAACCTTCTAAAGTCTTTGTTTTCCCCCTCTCCCTCTTTTCTCTTGTGTATGCAAGGTGCTCGCTGAATTGCTTGTAAAGCTTCCCTTTTTCGTGAGACATCGGGACTTGTTCCTCGCTCGTTCTTCGAATTAATCAACTTTCTCTTTTTACAGGTCCTTCGGGACCTACGAGAGGTCACAAGTGGGCTGATCTTTGCAGACACAAATCGCAAGGGCGAAGCATGACTTAGGCAACGCAAGCTAAGTTCACATCTTTGCCGTAAGGGTGCCTCATGTCTTAAGCAATTCCAACTAAGGCCGTGACATTGAAATGTCATAGACAAAGTTCTAAATAAGATGTTTGATGTACTACTTATGTATGTCTGTGTCTTTCTGTTTGTTCATGCTTTGCATAGCATGTAGAGGAACGATTGAAGGCTTAACAGCCCCATTTTAGTTGGGTTTGGTGGCCTTCTTAGGCTTGTAAATAAAGGTCATGTCATGTAGACACTTCTGAGAGATATTCGATCTATAGTGGACCATTTTGACTCTTTGTTATGTAACTATTCAGAGCTTGTAAAGTATGTATGTAATTTGCATTGTTTATGAAGTGTTTTCGAAAATGTTTGCTTGGGGATCTCGAGTGAGACGTTCCTCTAATATGTTTTCTCTTTTGTAGGTCCTAAGGGACCATGAGAGCCTTTAAGGAGGCTAACCTTTATGGACGGACACGCAAGGGTATCGCACGACTTAGGCAAAACCAACTAAGTTTGTGACAGTTCATCGGAAGTTCTGTAGGAACCAGCCGAGAAGTCCAGGAGCTTGTTGGAACTCGCCAAGAAGATCATCGTGAAGTCTAGGAGCTTGCCGGAAGTCTGTTGAAACATTGCTTGGAGATCGTCGGAAGATCGCCGAAAGATCACCGGAAGCTCGTCGGAAGAAACCAAGACCTAGGGACTTGTTTAGCTTAAGTATGCCTTAGATTTCATAGTTAGCACATAATTGAGATTGGATTTAGGCTAACCTAATTAGGGGTCAATTGGGCCCATGTGTTGGGCCCAATGAAAAGGCCCAAACAGTGCCCTAAGAGGTGATATCGTCATGGCACAGTCTCTAAGACTGTGCAAGGCGGTGGTACTGCCCAGACATAACCTCCGAGAGGCTACAGGCAGTGGTATCGCTAGTTTGGGTAGTGGTACTACCCAGTGTCAAGCGGTGGTATCGCCCAGTGTAGTGTTAGTGTCAGATTGACACAAGCGGTGGTACCGCCCAGCACAAGCGGTGGTACCGCTCGGACCCAGGAAACCCGGGATGAGATGTTTTTAGGCTCCAAGTTTGAATCAACTTGAAGCCTATAAATACCCCTCTCAACCCTGATTAAAAGACACAAGACGTGAGAGTAAAAATAGAAAGAAACGCTACTATAATCTTGTGTGAACTCCTCTCAAAAGTTCTAAGTGTTAGAATAGTTTGAGAGAGGAGTAAGTGGGAGTGTAAGGGTTATCTCCTAAACCCAGTAAAAGAAGAATTGAGTTGTAAAAGGTGGTTGGGCTTCACCTATTGAAGGAAGACCGATAGTGGATGCCAGTGGCCTCGATGGAAGAGGAATCGGTGCAGTGGATGTAGGTCACGACAACCGAACCACTATAAAATCTAGTTTTCATTTACTTATTGAAATTTACATTAACTGCAAACTGTCTTCAATATGTTTACGAACATGCTTTCAAGTTAAGTTTCTGAAATTAGTTTTCAACGTACGAAGAAATTTCTGTAACCGACGTGATTTTACCGCTACACTAATTCACCCCCCCTCTTAGTGCCGACCCTGTTCCTAACAATTGGTATCAGAGCCTCATTTTTTATATTTGGTTTAACACCCAAATAGAAATGGTTCTTTTCGGCTTTCAAGAGGGTCACTCTCTCGTTCATCCTCTCTGTTTCAATGGGACGGACTACACTTATTGGAAAACTCGAATGAGAGTTTTCTTACTTTCATTGAATCTCGATTTATGGCACATAGTCGAATTTGGTTTTCAAAGGTCTTCTCTTCCAATGAACAATTGGAATGATTTGGAGAAGACGATGTTTTCTATAAATGCTAGAGCTATGAATGCTCTATTTTGTGCCTTAGACAAAAACGAATTCAATCGGGTTTCTTTGTGTGAAACGGCTTTCGATATTTGTCACATTCTTGAAACCACACACGAAGGCACTAGTAGATTAAAAGTTTTGAAGATTAATCTTTTAGTGCATGATTTCGAATTGTTTCATATGAAACCAAGCGAAACCATTATTGACATGTACACATGTTTTACGAATATCATCAATGGTTTAAAAGCTCTTAGTAAAAGCTTTTCAAATTTTGAACTCGTTAATAAGATATTAAGATCTCTATCTAAAAATTGGAATTTGAAAGTAATGGCAATACAAGAATCAAAAGATTTAAACTATTTTCCAATTGAAGAACTAATTGGGTCTTTAATGATCGACGAAATGACTAATGTTGGATTTGACGAACATGAGAACCACCTTCCAAAGAATATGAAGGATTTTGAACTTAGAACAATTGAAGACCACTCGAGCATAAGCTCAAGTGATGGTGAACTTGAACTACTCATGAAATTTAAAAAGTTCATGAAATAAAAATTAAAGATAAAAAAGAATACAACTAGTTACTATGAACGCAAGAAAAATAACACAAATTGGGATGAATCAAGCTCATCCGAAGATGAGGAGAAAATCAACAAAGGCGAGGTGGCAAACTACGTCTTAACGGCTTTCAACGATGAGGTAATCAAAATGCCCTTAATTTATTTTGAAATTACATGATGCATTTAATGAGTTATTTTTAATTTAGTTTAATTATTTTTCTTAAAAATTACATGTTTAATAATATAATGAAAATGTAAAAAGTTAGGAATCATGCTTATCCTTCTAGTAATGATCATGAAAATTACATGTTTTATGATAAGGCAATAAAATGTTAGATTTAAATCCAATGATAATCCTATGTATGTTTTTAAGAAGTATTAATGTGTATCATAATGATTTTCGTATTGTTTCTCGATTTTGATTAAAGATGCTAAATGATTAATGATATCATGCCCAAAGTAATGATACATAATGATCATACTTAATAAGTTTATATTTCGAAATTATGCTTAATGATTTTTGTGATTTATTGATCTTGATGATTTTTATGATAAATCTTGCACTTTCATTTTAAAAGATGATATATATTTTGATTTGGTATAAAAAAGACAAAGGCATGCTTATATGAAACAAACTAAAAAGAGGAAAGCTTTCTCCTTAAAAAATTTCTCTACTTTATCGACTTTTCAAAAAGAAGAGACTAATGAACCTATTTTTATGAATCTCTTGGACCATGAAAATGATTTTGATGAGTTAAATTTGAATGACTTTTTATCCAAATCTTTCACATATTCTTGAGATTTATAAATCAAAATGTTATATCTCCTATGCTTCTTTTTGTCATTTACAAAAGAGAAAAATTATCCAAATGAATCATGAATGTTTTTTCGGAATTCATGAATTGATTATAACTTAAAAAATTTATTATGAAACAAGATTTTTTTATTAATCGTTCTCCTACGATTCTACTTGTTATCTTCTTAAGAGGAGATTTTCTAAATGAATCTTGATTTTTCTTGTGAGTTCTTGGATTTATTACTTAAAATTTTTTATTCAAGATCTCTTCTTTGTACACTTATGATTTTTATTCTTGATATTTTAGTTAAAGAAGAGATTTACTATATGAATCATGTCTTTTAGTATTCGAGTGGTCTTATCTTTCATGACATGATTTCTTTGTATTTATGGCTTGTATGTCTTGAAATGATTTGGGATGATACATGCAACACTATGACTTTTCCCTTAAATAAAAATGTATGCAACACTATGATTTTTTTAATGATGTCAAAATCAATATTTATCATTTTCTGAAATGATGCTCAAGAATGATGATTTGGAATCATGCATGTAATGATGATTTTATATTTTATATCTATGATGATTTGGTATTATGCATGCAATACTTCAACTTATGATAATGATGCATGCAATGATGAAATATTCATAATGAAAATTTGTTTTGACATTCATAACTTGATTTTTCATCTTTGTTATTTATCCTTTATCATGATTTAAAAATTGTTATAAAGGGAAAAAGAGATAGAAAATTATATTCTTCCCTTCTTTTTGACAATGACAAAGGGGGAGATAGCTAGCTTGCATAAGTCAAGAAAATGCAAAAACTTGCAACTTGCACATTGCTTAAGGAAGCAAGAATCGTTAGCTTGCACACTTCAACAAGAAAGCTATCTTGCATTTGCTTTTCAAATATTGCTAGCTTACATTTTTTAAAATGATGTAAAAATTTGCTAGCTTGCATGATGTAAACCTTGCTATCTTGAACATCACCTAAACTTTCTAGCTTCCAATCTCAAGAAGCAAAACATGCTAAACTTGCACATCTAGCAAAATTTACAAACTTGCAAAGCTCAAAATTTTTGCTAGCTTGTATATTTATAAAAATAGAGATTATATTTATTATGCAATGATTTAAACTTGTATGTCCAAACACATGAAAGGTACACTTCTCCTTTTTGTTGATGACAAAGGGGGAGAAGTATAATCATGTTATACATGATGACATGTTGCAAATATTTATGATAAAATTTGCAATGACTTGAATTCAGCTTGAATTCAAGGTTCTATTAATAAGGCATATTGATAGGGGGAGTTAAGGTTAACTCCGTCATCAATTGGTTGTCATCATCAAAAAGGGGGAGATTATTAAATCTCGTATTTTGATAATGAAACCAATTGATAAGTGTTTATGATTTAATCTGCATTTTGAGTGACGCAGGATGCTTCGATCATGATGAGACAATTAAAACAGGAAGAATCATGTTGGGCCGGGGGAAAACATGTCAAAAGATTGGACGTCGAGCCGGTGGATCGATCGACGTATCGACAGAAGGCTTCGGGCCATAGATTTGGGCATCGGGCCAAGAAGAGCGAATATTGCGCCAAGGATATCGGAGTTGCGGAGTCAACTAGCCGATTGGACAATAGGTCGCAAGAGAGGACGATGCGCCGAAGAATCGGACGAAGCGTCGAGGGACCAATAACATGCCGGACAACATGATAATTGCTTAGTATTAATTGTCTAGATCAAAGTGTGTTTTTACATATGCAGGATTAACTACGATAGTAAGGCATAAAGCAAAATAAAGACCCAGAGTCAAGGATGCGATTTCATTGGGAGTTCGAGAGTTTGTCGGAAGACCAAACGTTCGTTAAAAGTTCTGTAGGAACTAACCGAGAAGTCCAGGAGCTTACCAGAAGAAGCTCATCGAAACTCGCCAAGAAGATCGTCATAAAGTCCAGGAGCTTGCTGGAAGTCCATTGGAACATTGCCGAGAGATCGTCGGAAGTTCGCCGGAAGTTCACCAGAAGCTCGTCGGAAGAAACCAAGACCTAGGGACTTATTTAGCTTAAGTATACCTTAGATTTCATAGTTAGCACGTAATTGGGATTGGATTTATGCCAACCAAATTAGGGGCCAGTTGGGCCCATGTAAGACCGTGTTGGGCCCAATGAAAAGGCCCAAATAGTGCCGCAAGAGGTGACACAATCGTGGCATAATCTCCGAGACTGTGTCAGGCGACGGTACCGCAAGTCTGGGTGGTGGTACCACCTAAACATAGCCTCCGAGAGGTTGCAGGTGGTGGTACTACCCAGTGTTAGGCGATGGTACCATCTAGTGTAGTGTCAGTGTCAAACTGACACTGGAGGTGGTATCGCCCAGCACAGGCAATGGTACCGCCAGGACCCAAGAAACCCATGATAAGATGTTTTTAGGCTCCAAGTTTGAATCAACTTGAAGCCTATAAATACCTCTCTCATACCTGGTTAAAAGACACAAGGCTTAAGAGTAAAAATAGAAAGAAATGTTAGAGCTAGCCCCAGGATATTTACTAAAGGATAATTTTGGCAACACAACAAAGACAATAAAGCGGAAAGAATAAAAGCGACAAGAACAAACAAAACACCAAAACACCAGATATACGTGGTTCGGTCAATTAACTTTGACCTACATCCACGGACGAAAGAGGAGCAAATTACTACTGCAAAAGAGGGACACTTACAAATGCCTTAGGAAGATGTTCCTAGGCCATAAAACAGCTTCAGCTTACTAAACAAGAAAAAACCCAAACCGTAAGTAGGTTTTCTTGTGGTGCCTCTTGTGCTGCCTGTGGTACATCTGACTTCAAAGCCCAGGCCCTTATTTATAGTTCCAAGACGAGACAACAAGTCTAATTTTCCCGATGTGGGACTATGGGACTTGCCAAACTAACAAATCTCCACCTTGGCATGTCCCAACAAAACTTGCTTCACCTTCTTCACAAAAGCCCCAATGGGCAATCACCAACAATGAATACCAACCAAGTCCAAGCACTGCTTGAACTTGTAAACCGGAAGAGGCTTCGTAAGCATATCAACTGAATCGTCCTTCGTATGAATTTTCTGAATAAGGACCTTTCCCTCAGCAATAGTGTCCCATCTGCATCCAACAATTTTCTTATCCGAAGGCGGCTTCACAGGATCCCAAGTTATATTCTGATGAAGAGATTCTATTTCTTCATTCTTCGCAATCAACCACTTAACGAAATTATCATAAGAAACTGCATCTGAGTAGGTAGTAGGCTCACCAACTTCACTTGTTTCTTCTGCAACAGACAAAGCATATGCAACCAAATTTGCATATCTTTGTGGTGGTCGAATATTTCTCCGTGGTCTATCCTTGGCTATGGAATATTGCTCTTCCTCTGGATCATCTGCATCAGTAGACTCGGGACCATCTACTAGCATTCTTTGAGTAGAAGAGTTCGACTTAAAAGAATCTGAACTACCAATCTCAAGCTCCACCTGCTTCTGCGCACTATCATTTGTACAACTAGTAGATTCTTCTTTAGAAGATAGCATAGATAAATCATCAAAAGTAACATCTCTACTGATTACAAATTTTGGGGATTTGGGATCAGGACATCATAATATGTATCCTTTCACCCTAGAAGCATACCCAAGGAAAATGCACTTTTTAGCCCGAGGCTCTAATTTTTCTTCATTTACATGCATGTATGCTGGACACCCAAAAATTTTAAAATCAGAGTAATCAGCAGGAGTACCTGACCAAACTTCCTCTGGAGTTTTAAAATCAAGTGCTGCAGAAGGAGCGCGGTTGACAACGTAACAGGCCATATTAATCGCCTCTGCCCAAAAGTCTTTTGTCAACCCTGCATTTGAGATCATACACCTCGCTCTCTCCAAAAGTGTTATGTTCATACGTTCGGCCACACCATTTTGCTGAGGCGTCATCCTAACAGTGTGATGCCGAATGATTCCTTCATTTTTGCAGAATTCTTCAAAATCACCTTCACAAAATTTCATGCCATTATATGTTCGAAGCCGCTTAATCTGTTTACATGTTTGCTTCTCAATCAAAGCCTTCCATTGTTTAAAGGTTAGAAAAACATCATTTTTATGCTTCAGAAAATAAACCCAAACTTTCCTGGAATAATCATCAATGAAAGTCAACATATACCTGGCACCACCCTTAGACTGAACTTGAGCTAGACCCCAAAGGTCTGAATGAATATAGTCAAGAGTACCTTTCGTTTTGTGAACTGCCGGAGAATTGAAGCTGACTCTTTTCTGCTTTCCAAAAATGCAGTGTTCACAAAAGTCCAGTGGCCCAGTACTCTGTCCACAAAGTATACCTCTTTTGCTCAATATACTCAAACCTTTTTCACTCATATGACGCAAACGCATATGCCATAATTTGGTGATTCAGAATCAGACAATAATGATGACGAAACTGCAATCGAACCTGTGACAGTAGTTCCTTGCAGAATATACAAGCTACCAGACCTACAAGCTTTCATAACAATAAGAGCACTTCTAGAAACTTTCATAACTCCACCTTCAGCTGTGTATTTACACCCAAGGGCCTCTAGGGTGCCAAAAGAAATGAGATTCTTTTTCAAATCAGAAGCATGTCTAACATTAGTGAGCGTCCTCACAATACCATCATGCATTTTAATTCGGATTGTTCCTCTACCAACAACATCACATGCGGCATTATTGCCCATCAAAACAATTCCACCATTACAATATTCATATGTGGAAAACAAATCCCTATTGGGACACATGTGATAAGAACAACCTGAATCTAAAATCCATTCATTTGTCATCAATAGCAGAAATAACATTTCCAACAATCTCATCGGTTGCTATACTAACTTCAGCGGATTCAGTAGTTTTTTCAACAAAATTTTCCTTTTGCTTTAATTTATTTTTCAATTTAAAGCAATCAGATTTAATGTGCCCTATTTTATGACAATATCTGCATTCCAAATTTCTATGTCTGGATTTAGATCTAGATTTAGATCTACTACTGTCAAATTCTCTTTTATCCATTCTCCCCCTAACAACCAGACCCTCAGCCTGATTCTCTCTACTTTCCCCAGTGATATTCCTGTCTATCTGCTCCTTAGATTTCAGTGCAGATTTAATTTCTTGATACAAAACTGTTTCTTTTCCATAAATCAAAGTATCACGGAAATGATTAAAAGATTGGGGAAGAGAACACAAGAGTAACAAAGCCTTATCCATAACCAAAGAATCAAACTTATCAAGATGCGAGAGTATAGATGTACCTTCAATCATCCGAAGCATATACAGTCTCTGCTTCAAGTAGAGACGATTCTCCACTGTCCTCTTCATGTACAAAGCTTTAAGCTTGTCCCACATGCTCTTAGTCGTAGTCTCCATAGCTACCTCCTGTAAAACCTCATCAGAGAGATTTAGAATGATGCTGGATCGGGCCTTCTTATCCATACCCACAAGATCTTCCTTTGACGTACCATTTGGAATGTTCTCAGCACCCTGAAGTGCCAAATCAACTCCGTCTTGAACCAGAATGGCCTCCATCTTGAGTTTCCATAAGCCAAAGTTGACATTTCTGTCGAATTTCTCGACAACAATCTTTGTTATTGTCATCGTTGCCAAAAGATCCCAGAACCAGGCTCTGATACCAGTTTGTTAGAGCTAGCCCCAGGATATTTACCAAAGGATAATTTTGGTAACACAACAAAGACAATAAAGCGGAAAGAATAAAAGCGACAAGAACAAACAAAACACCAGAACACCAGATATACATGGTTCGGTCAATTGACTTTGACCTACATCCACGGAAGAAAAAGGAGCAAATTACTACTGCAAAAGAGGGACACTTACAAATGCCTTAGGAAAATGTTCCTAGGCCATAAAACACCTTCAGCTTACTAAACAAGAAAAAACTCAAACCGTAAGCAGGTTTTCTTGTGGTGCCTCTTGTGCTGCCTGTGGTACATCTGACTTCAAAGCCCAAGCACTTATTTATAGTTCCAAGACAAGACAACAAGTCTAATTTTCTCGATGTGGGACTATGGGACTTGCCAAACTAACAAGAAACACTACTGTAATCTTGTGTGAACTCCTCTCAAAAGTTCTAAGTGTTAGAATAGTTTGAGAGAGGAGTAAGTGAGGGTGTAAGGGTTATCTCCTAAACCCAGTAAAAGGAGAATCGAGTTTTAAAAGGTGATTGGTCTTCACCTATTCAAGGAAGACCGATAGTGGATGCCGTGGCCTCGACGGAAGAAGAATCGACGGAGTGGATGTAGGTCATGACGACTAAACTACTATAAAATCTGGTTTGCATTTACTTATTACAATTTACATTAACTGCAAAATGTCTTCAATAAATTTATGAACACACTTTCAAGTTAAGTTTTCAAAATTGGTTTTCAACGTATGAAGAAATTTTCATAACCGACATGATTTTACCGCTTCTCCCGCGGGGTGAGGCGCTACAGGGCAGCGGTGCCTACGGCCGCTGCTCCCGCGGGCAAAACCCCCCCGTAGGGGCTCCGCAGGCAAAACCCCCCCGTAGGGGCAGCCGCCCGATGGGGCAGCACCTCCTGCGGGCACTGCCCCATGGGCAGAACCGCCCTCGGAGGCGGCTACGCCCACGAGGGTGCCCACCTGCAGGGGCAGCGTCGCCAGCGGGCGTGCCGCCTGTAGTTGAGGGCAGCGCCCCCGCCCTCTGCCGCACAGCCTACCACCAGTAGGGTGGCAGCGGTGGCTGTAGTAGGGGAAAGGGATTAGGGCAGTCTTGGGCAAAAGATAGTTTTGCCCTTGGGAATTTACGAAATTTTAATTTTTGTCCTTAGTCCAAATTATGAAAATACCCTTCAGAATTCAAAAAATTTACTACATGTCCCTAATTTCAAAAATATTAATTAATTCAAATGTTTAATTGATTATTATTTTTATTATTATCTAGTAGTCCTACATGATGATAATTTATACATGTGATGTATGATGTGTGGACAGATGATCATGGACCGTGTGATGTGTGTACTTATGATTATTATTATTGGGGCCTGTGAGCCTTCATTATATTTCTTGTTTATTATCAAAACTGTGTGTCTATGATTAAGTTGTAATTATACGAGAAGGCACAGTAGGAGCGTGGAAGCGATAACGGGACCCATAAGATGGACGATCGCGATGCTTGGAAATGTGTCAAGATATCGACGGAACTGACGAGGACGAGATGGACAATCACAGTGCATGGAGACATATCGTTGCACACATAGATCTTGATGTGAGTGATTAGGCCTACTGGCTCGAGCCTGATCACATTAGGTTGTGATCCATGATCATCTGATATGATTGCTTATACACCTACTAGACATGTATATATATTTTCATGAGATATAGATATATATTAAATATGTATATGTGTGACATGTCATATTAGGAGACCAAATCATAGAAACTCCTCTCTCAATAATATTAAGTCGATAAACGTGAGGCAGTTAGATTGACCCATGTGGCCTTCCATCGTTATAGGTAGGAATCGATTCCCGGTGTAGGTTAAGTTGGTCAAAGCTCTCGAGGCTCACCTATATCGCGATTCGCTATTTTGCTTACGGCATAGAGATGTCACCAGTGACTTGAGGACATTGTATGCTTGGTCGAGTCCCTCAAGACCATAATGATTTGGAGGCTGAACATGGGGGGAATCACAAGGGGTTGTGATCGGTAAGAGTTGCCTACCTTTTGGGCTTAGTGTGATTGGTCGAGTCTCTCGAGGTTACACTAAGATGCTAATTGGATCTTGATCCCCACTAGAAGTCTAACGGAGACTTCCATTTCATATGTTGAGGGTGTCGCATGACTCACTAGTAAAATTGTGGGAGCATATTAAGATAGAAGTCCATATCTTAATTGTTTATTTTTTGTAAAATCTGCATGTTATTCATTTCTACTGCATTTTTATTTTTAGAAAACATCTCTTTCAAATCCCTTACATGGCATACTTGATGTCAATCGCCTCGCTGGTCCAAATTATATGGATTGGCTCCGCAACTTGAGAATTATTCTCACGACGGAGAAAATTGTGTATGTCCTTGATACAATGATGCCTACGCCCGAGGAAGGGGCAAGCAAGGATGAGATCGCTTGCTACGTGAAGTACATTGATGATTCCACTCTTGCTCAATGCTACATGTTGGGCTCTATAACTTCTGAGTTACAAAGACAATATGAAAAGATGGATGCCAAATCCATTCTCCTACATGTCCGCAAACTATTTGAGGAATAGGGAAGGACTCAGTGATATAAGATATCCAAGAGCCTCTTCTGTGCTAAGATGACTGAGGGGACACCGATGCAGAAGCATGTCCTAACGATGATTGAGTGGATAGAGAAACTCACAGGTCTAGGAATGGTCCAAGAGGATAACTTGGGTGTGGACATTGTGCTTTAGTCCCTACTAGATTTTTTTTCATAGTTCATAATGAATTTTAATATGAACAAGCTTGAGGTGACTCTCCCAGAGCTCCTCAATATATTGAGGGAGATAGAGAGCACTATAAAAAAGAAGCCAGTTCTCTACACTAGTGAGACTAGAAAGAAAAAGAAAGCAGAAAAGTCCCTTAAGAAAGGGCAAGGGCAGACCAGGTAAAGCAAAGGTTGCTAAGAAAGACCCGGCAAAAGATAAAGGCTAGTGCTTCCACTATGGCAAAGATAGGCATTGGAAGAGGAACTATAAAGAGTACCTTCTAGAGAGGGCGAAACATAAGCTTAGAGAAGCTTCAGGTACATTAATGATCGGTTTCCATTTGTCAGACTCTTATGATAACACATGGGTATTGGATACCGGTAGTGCTTATCATATATGCAATTCGTTACAGGTTCTGATAAGGCTTAAGAGATTGGAGAGAGGCGAGATAGACCTCAAGATGGGCAATGGAGCAAAATTTGCTGCAGTAGCTATTGGCGAGGTCACCCTACATCTGCTTGGTGGAGCTATTATTGCATTGGATGCATGTTATTTTCTTCCTTATATTATCAAAAACATTATCTTCATTTCAAGTTTGATAGTTAGTAGATATAAATTAGTTTTTAAGAACAATGGTTGTTCGATATTATTAGATGATGAGATCATTATGAAAGGAATATTGCATAATGGTTTGTTTATGTTAGACACTACTCCACATATCATGAATGTAGATGTGTCCAAGAGGAAATAAGATGAGGTGAACAATGCATACCTATGGCATTGTAGGCTAGGTCACATCCATAAGGGAAGGATTCAAAATTTGCTAAAGGATGGATATCTAGATCCATTTGACTATGAGTCATATGCAACTTACAAGCCTGCCTTCGTGAAAAACTAACCAACTCTCCATTTAGTGAAATTGGAGAGAGAGTCATTGAGCTGCTGGAACTCATACATAGTGATGTATGTGGACCCATGTCAACTCATGCCATTAGTGGTTACTCCTACTTCATTACCTTTATTGATGATTTCTCAAGATATGGATATGTGTACTTATTGAAGTACAAATCTGAGGCCATTGATGTTAGGATTGGAGCGGCATTAAGAGAGTGGGGTGAGTTAGTGCAGCGGATTAAAACTCGTAAGTTTAAAAATGATTTTGTAAATGCGTAGAGATTTCGATTCGACAAAGAATGACTTGGTAAAAGTAGCTCAAGTAAAGTAAGGAGATGAAAACCAAAAGCTTGCTGCTATGTAAAGAAATGTTTCAGAAAGATAAACACTCACACATTCAAGGAACACACCAATTTAAAGTGGTTCGGTCAAATGACCTACATTCACTTGCAAAGCCTTCTTCGATAAGGCTCCCAACTTCCACTAGCAAATCACTTTGAAGAGGAAGGACAAATACCCCTCTTACAACCTTTTACAAGTGGTTCACACTCTTATAGAATTTTTAAAGAGAAAGAGGGAGGTGAACACTTAAGCTATTGAAAATAAGACTTACTAAATACTTTGCTAAGGCTTTTTCTTAATCTCTAACTTCTCAAAAGTTATATTCTCTACTGAGAATTGAGGGGTATTTATAGGCCCCAAGAGGATTCAAATTTAGGCTCCAAATTTGAATTACTTTTGGGTTTCCTAGTGCTCGTAGTGCCACTGCCTGTTAGTGACGGTGCCACCGTTTGTTAGTATCTGACATTGATAGTGTACCGGTGGTGCCATCGCCCAGTCCGGCGGTGCCACCGCCGAACCTCTCGGGTTCTGGGCGGTGCTACTGCCTAGTCTAGTAGTTTGCTAGCGGTGCCATCGCCGGAACTCTCGGTTCTGGGCGGTGCCACCGCCTAGACTATTTCAGCTCACTGGTTAGGCTCTAAACTTGGCCCAAACTATTCTGAACTTGGGCCCAATTGGCCCCTAACCGGATTATAGGATTAACCCTTAATCCTAACCCTAATTATATGCAAACTATGAAATTAAGACATAGTCCTAAGTAGGTTTTTAATCGACAACGTCGAGTTTCCTTCCGGCGAGCTTTTCGGCGAACTTCCGATACACCCTCGGATTTCTTCCGGCGGACTCCCAGTAGGCTCCCGGTCTAGTGGTGAGTTCAGTGAGTCTTTAGCAAGTAGCCGAACCTTCTCGGTGATCTCCGCGAACCTCTGACGATCTCTCTAGTGGACTTCCAAAAACTTCGGCAAGTCCCCGATTTCTTCTTGGTTGGTTCCGGCAGCACTTCCGATGAATCTTCGGACTCTTAGCGGACTCTCGAACACACTTCGATCTAGACAATTAATCCTAAGCATCTAATCAAGTTGTCTGGTATGTCATTGGTCCCTCGACGCTTCGTCCGATTCTTCGGCGCATCGTCCTCTCCTATGGCCTATTGCCCTATCGGCCAATTGACTCCGCAACTCCGATATCCTTGGTGCAATGTCCGCTCTTCTTGGCCCGATGCCCGAATCCACGGCCCGAAGCCTTCTATCGATATGTCGACTAATCCACCGGCACAACGTCCAATCTTCTAACATGTTCCTCCGGCCCAACATGATTTTCCTGCTTTAATTATCTCATCCTGATCGAAGTATCCTACATCACTAAAAACACAGATTAAAACATAAACACATATCAAGTGGTTTCATCATCAAAATACGAGATTCAACAATCTCCCCCTTTTTGATGATGACAACCACTTGATGATGGAGTTAACCTTAACACCCGGAGTTTAAACAAACTCCCCCTATCAATATGGCTTATTGATAGAAACTCTTGGATTCAAGAATCCAAACAACATGTCATCATAAACTTATGCATAACATGTCATGTCATCATACTTCTCCCCCTTTGTCATCAACAAAAAAGAGAAGTTCCAACTCTTATGTGTTTAGAGATAAAAAGTTCAAATCATTGCATAATAAACATAGTATCAAATTTTATCATCATGCATTCTAGCAATTAAAGATGTGCAAGTTTAGCATGTTTGCTTTTCTTGAGATAGCAATTATTTTCTTCTTTTTAGACTACAAGCTAGCAATTTTTATGATATGCAAGTTTTACTTCATACAAGCTAGCAAAAATTTACAACATTTTAGAACATGCAAGCTAGCAGTTTTGAGATGTTCAAGAAAGCAACTCTTTTGAGATAGCAATCTTAGCAAATTTTACATCAAGCAAGGTAGCAAATTTTTGTGATGTTCAAGATAGTAAGTTCTTTCTTCTCTTTTGAGAAGTGCTATTTTTGCTTCCTTCACAAAGTGCAAGCTAGCAAAGTGCAAGATAACAAGCTTGCACGAGACAATATTTTACATGAAGCAAACTACATGAAGTATGTTTGCATCTTCTCTTGACTTGTGCAAGCTAGCTAGCAACATTTCTCTTTGAGATGACCCTTAACATCAATTCAAGATAGCACATCAGCAACTCTTTCTCCCCCTTTGTCATTGGCAAAAAAAAAATGAAGACCCTTTACGTTAATTTTAAAATTATGACAAAGGTAAATAGCATAGATGAAAATTCAAGTCATGAATATCAAAACAATTATTTTATCATGAATATTTCATCATCTCATGCATCATTATCATAAGTTAAAGTATTGCATGCATAATTCCAAATCATCATGTATATAAAATGTAAAATCATCATTACATACATAATTCCAAATCATCATTTATTTCACATCATGATGGTACCAATTTTGTCAAATTACATCCTACCATGCATGATCGAAATTTCTTATTTGTATACACTAAAACAAATTAATGAATATTTCATGTATTCATATCATTACATGAGGAATATCAAGAAGTGTTATTGGGTGATAAGATAAATATTTCATAAATACAAGGAATTACATAAATATCATATCATGAAAAGATAATACCAAAAGACATGTTTTCTTTAGTAAATCACAAAAGGAAACGTAGGAGAAAAAGATTTCAATTCATGCATAAGAACTCTTATGATTCATATTGAATATTTTCTCAAAATGTAAGAGAATAAAGAGTAAGAAATCTTGATTCATAAAGGATTTCATGTTATAAATTTCAAGAGATCAAGATCGTATTTTCGATAAAACCCATTAAATTCAAACCATCAAAATCAATTTCAAGGTTCACAAAATTCATAAATAGATTCATGATTTTAAACCCAATAATATATTTTCCTTTGTATGTGATACTTTTTAAGTGATTGATTTTGTATAAGCATGCCTTTTTCATTTATGTCAAATAAAAATATGCATCGACATTTAGGATCAAAAAATAAATTTCTTCATAAAAACCATCAAGATCGATAAACCATAAAGATCATCATGTATAACTTTAAAATCTCATGCATAAAATCATCAAATCATGATATCAAAATTTCAATATTTTCATTTCAACTTTATACATCATTAAGTATACAATCGTCAAGCATGACACAAACTTTTCAAAACATTTATCATGATAAGGCATATAAGCCAAAGAAACCATTAAACATAAAGCATATTCATCAATGATGGTTTCATTGGGCATAAGTTATTTTCAACTAAAATCATTTTGTTATTTGTTGTAGTCATGCATTTTTCTTTTTAGGTGAATCTATCTTTTCATGCTTAGTTTTCCATACAAAAGCCATACATCATCATTAAGCATGATATTAAACTTCTTAATATTTTCATTAAGACATCAAGCATGGTTTCAATCAAAATCGGAAATCATCAAGATACACATTTTTTCTTCTTAAGAAAAACATACATATGATCATTAGATTTAAATCTAACATTTTATTCCATTAACATAAAATATGTAATTTTCATTATTGTTTTCAAAATTACGATCATGATCATATTTTTACATTTTTAATTTTTTAAACATGCAATTTTCAAGAAAAATAATTATTCTAAAAAAAAATACATCATGAAAAACATCAAGTAATTTCAAAATAAATTAAGGGGGTTTCGATTACCTCATCATTGAAAGCGGTTAAGGTGTAGTTTGCCACCTCGCCTTTCTTGATTTTTTTCTCATCTTCGGAGGAGCTCAATTTATCCAAATTTTTGTTTTTCTTCTTGTGTTCAAAGCAAGTTGTTCTGTTCTTTTTGCTTTTTAATTTTTGTTTCATTTGTAGTTTAAGTTTATCATCACTTGAGCTTATGCTCAAGTGATCTTCATGTGTTCTATGTCCTAAATCCTTCCTGTCCTTTGAAAGGTTGTTCTCGAGTTCCCTTTTTGTCATATTGTTCATTTCGTAGGTCATTAGAGACCCAATTAATTCTTCGAGTGGAAATGTTTTAAGATCCTTGGCCTCTTGAATGGTCGTAACTTTTGGATCCCAACTCTTTGGAAGGGATCTTAGAATTTTAGTTACTAATTCAAAGTTAGAAAAATCTTTACCAAGAGCTTTGAGTCCATTGATGACATCCGTGAAACGGGTGTACATGTCTCCGATGGACTCACTTGGTTTCATTTGGAAAAGTTCATAAGAATGCACAAGAATATTGATTTTGGACTCTTTCACTTGGCTAGTGCCTTCATGAGTGACCTCAAGAGTTCTCCAAATATCAAAAGCCGAATCACAATTCAAAATGCGATTAAATTCATTTTTTCAAGTGCACAATATAAGACATTCATAGCCTTTGCATTTAGAGAAAACATCTACTCCAAATCATTCCAATGGTTCATTGGAAGAGAAGACATTTCAAATCCATTTTCGACTATATGCCACAAATTCAAATCCAAAGAAAGTAAGAAAATTCTCATTCGAGTTTTCCAATAAGTGTAGTCCATCCCATTGAAAAAGGGAGGACGAATGAGAGAGTAACCCTCTTGAAAGCCGAAAAGAGCCATTTCTATTTAGGTGTTAAACCAAAGTAGAAAACCGTGACTTTGATACCAATTGTTAGGATCGGAGTAGCACTAAAAGGGGCGGGGTGAATTAGTGCAGCCGATTAAAACTCGTAAGTTTCAAAACGATTTCGTAAATGCATAGAGATTTCGATTCGACAAAGAATGACTTGATAAAAGTAGCTCGAGTAAAGTAAGGAGATGAAAACCAAAAGCTTGCTGCTATGTAAATAAAGGTTTCAGAAAGGTAAACACTCACACATTCAAGGAACACACCAATTTAAAGTGGTTCAGTCAAATGACCTACATCGACTTGCGAAGCCTTCTTCGATGAGGCTCCCAACTTTCACTAGCAAATCACTTTGAAGGAGAATGACAAATACCCCTCTTACAACCTTTTACAAGTGGTTCACACTCTTACAGATTTTTCAAAGAGAAAGAGGGAGGTGAACACTTAAGCTATTGAAAACAAGACTTGCTAAATACTTTGCTAAGGCTTTTTCTCAATCTCAAACTTCTCAAAGGTTGTATTCTCTACTGAGAATTGAGAGGTATTTATAGGCCCCAAGAGGATTCAAATTTGGGCTCCAAATTTGAATTGCTTTTGGGTTTCCCGGTGCTGGCTTAATCCTAACCCTAATTATATGCAAACTACGAAATTAAGATATATTCCTAAGCAAGTTTTTAACCGGCAACGTCGAGTTTCCTTCCGGTGAGCTTTTCGGTGAACTTCTGGCGGACTTCCGATACACCCTCGGATTTCTTTCGGCGGACTTCTGAAAAATTCGGCAAGTCCCCGATTTCTTCTCGGTTGGTTCCGGTAGCACTTTCGACGAATCTTCGGACTCTCAGCGAACTCTCGAACACCCATCGAACTTGACTCTGGTAAACTTGCTTTATGTCTTCAAGCTATCATAGTTAATCCTGCACATGTAAAACACACTTCGATCTAGACAATTAATCTTAAGCATCTAATCAAGTTGTCTAGCATATCATTGGTCCCTCGACACTTCGTCCGATTCTTCGGCGCATCGTCCTCTCATGCAGCCTATTGCCCAATCGGCCAGTTGACTTTGCAACTCCAATATTCTTGGTGCTCTTCTTGGCCCGATACCCGAATCCACGGCCCGAAGCCTTCTGTCGATACGCCAACCGATCCACTAGCTCGACTTCCAATCTTCTAACATGTTCCTCTGGCCCAACATGATTTTCTTGCTTTAATTGTCTCATCCTGATCGAAGTATCCTGCATCACTCAAAATGCAGATTAAAACATAAACACATATCAAGTGGTTTCATCATCAAAATATGAGATTTAACAAATGAGAAATTCAAAGAGTATAACAATGAAGTGGAGAATCAGACTGGAAAGAGTATCAAGACTCTTCGATCAGATCGAGGAGGTGAGTACTTAAGTATAGAGTTTACTCAATTCCTTAAGGACCATGGGATGTTATCCCAATAGACACCTCCTTATATACTTTAGCTCAATGATGTGTTTGAAAGGAGGAATCATATGCTGTTAGACATGGTACGATCCATGACGAGTTACGCTGACCTACCCATTTCATTCTAAGGATATGTCTTAGAGACTGCAACTTACCTTCTGAATAGAGATCCAACTAAGTCGGTGGTGTCTACACCATATGAGATATGGAAAGGTAAGAAGATCGATCTTAAGGTTGTTAAGATTTGGGGCTGCCCTGCCCACGTTAAAAGACACAACCCCGATAAGTTGGAATCAAGGATGGAGCGGTGCAAGTTCGTAGGATACCTTAAGGAAACTTGTGGGTATTGTTTCTATCATCTCGAGGACCAAAAGGCCTTTGTAGCCAAGAGAGAGATATTCCTTGAGAAGGAATACATTCTTGGTAAAGACAGTGGGAGCATAATAGAGTTGAGCGAGGTTGGAGAACCTAGCTCAAGCACCACTCTATAGCCCGAGTATGTTCAGGTGTCTAATACACAAGTTCCAACTTTACATAGGTCTGGCAGAGTATACCATCCTCCTGAGAGATATATGGGATATATTAGAGGAGAGGATGTTGAGGACATTGATCCTCAAACCTACGAGGAGGCTATTATGAGAATAAACTCCGGGAAGTGGCAAAAAGCCATGAATTCTGAGATGGATTCTATGTACTCCAACAAGATTTGGAACCTAGTTAATGCACTTGAAGGTATTGTACCCATCGGTTGCAAGTGGATCTTTAAGAAAAAGATCAGAGTAGATGGAAATGTACAGACCTATAAAACAAGGTTAGTGGCTAAGCATTAGTTTGGCAAGTCCTACATAGTCCCACATCAGGAAAATCAAGCTTGTTATCTCCTATTGCAACTATAAATAAGGGCCTGGGCTTTGAAGCCAAATGCACCACAAGAAAACCTAATTGTTTGCTTTAGGCTTTTCTTGTTTAGTAGTTTTCAGGTATTTTATAGCCTAGGAACATTTTCCCAAGGCATTTGTAATTTTCTCTTTTATAGTAGAGTTTTGCTCCTCCTTCATCCGTGGATGTAGGTCAATTGACCGAACAACGTAAATCTAGTGTTCTTGTCTCTTTTATTTTTTTGCTTAATTATCTTTATTGGATTGCCAAATTACATTTTGGTAAATTTCTAGGGGCCAACTCTAACAAACTAGTATCAGAGCCTGGTTTTGGGATCTTTTGGTAATGATGACAATAACAAAGATCATTGTCGAGAAAATCAACAGAAATGTCAACTTCGGCATATGGCAGCTCAAGATGGAGGTCATTCTAGTTCAAGACGGAGTTAATTTGGCACTACAAGGAGCTGAGAACATTCCAGATGATGTATCAAAGGAAGATATTGCGGGTATGGATAAGAAGGCCGGATCAAGCATTATTCTAAATCTCTCTGACAAGGTTTTACGGGAGGTAGCTACAGAGACTACGGCTAAGAGCATGTGGGATAAGCTTAAAGCCTTGTATATGAAGAGGACAATGAAGAATTGTCTCTACTTGAAGCAGAGTTTATATATGCCTCGGATGACTGAAGGTACATTTATACTCTCACATCTTGATAAATTTGATTCCTTAGTTATGGATTTGGAGAATATAGATGCGAAAATTGATGATGAGGATAAGGCGGTGTTACTTTTGTGTTCTCTTCCCCAATCCTTTAAATATTTCCGTGATACTATGATTTATAGAAAAGAAATAATTTCATATCAGGAAATTAAATCTGCACTAAAATCTAAGGAGCAAATAGACAGGGATATCACTAGGGAAAGTAGAGGGAATTAGGCTGAGGGTCTGGTTGTCAAGGATAGAACGGATAAAAGGGAATTTGACAATAATATATCTAAACCTAGATCTAAATCCAGATATAGAAATTTGGAGTGCAGATATTATCATAAAATGGGGCACATTAAGGCTGATTGCTTTAAATTGAAAAATAAATTAAAGCAAAAGGAAAAAATTATTGAGAAAACTACTGAGTCTACTGAAGCTAGTGTAGCAGCTGATGAGAATGCTGGAAATATTTTCTTTGCTACTGATGATAGGACGAGGTCTAAAAATGAATGGATTTTAGATCCGGGTTGTTCTTATCACATGTGTCCCAATAGAGATTTATTTTCCACATATGAATCTTGTAATGGTGAAATTATTTTAATGGGCAATAATGTCGCGTGTGATGTTGTTAGTAGTGGCACAATCCGAATTAAAATGCATGATGGTATTGTGAGGACGCTCACTAATGTTAGACATATTCCTGATTTAAAAAAGAATCTCATCTCTTTAGGCACTCTAGAGGCTCTTGGGTGTAAATACACTGCTGAAGGTGGAGTTATGAAAGTTTCTAGAAGTGCCCTTGTTGTTATGAAAGCTTATAGGTCTGGTAGCTTGTATATTTTGTAAGGAACTACTATCACAGGCTCGGTTGCAGCCTTGTCATCATCAATGTCTGATTCTGACATCACCAAATTATGGTATATACATTTGGGTCATATGAGCGAAAAAGGTTTGAGTATATTGAGCAAAAGGGGTCTTCTTTGCAGACAGAGTATTGGACCACTGGATTTCTGTGAACACTACATTTTTGGAAAGCAGAAAAGAGTCAGCTTCAATTCTCCGGCAGTTCACAAAACGAAAGGTACTCTTGACTATATTCATTCAGACCTTTGGGGTCCTACTCGTGTTCAGTCTAAGGGTGGTGCCAAGTATATGTTGACTTTCATTGACGATTATTCCAAGAAAGTTTGAGTTTATTTTTTGAAGCATAAAAATGATATTTTCCTAACCTTTAAACAATGGAAGGCTTTGATTAAGAAGCAAACAGGTAAACAGATTAAGCGGCTTCGAACAGATAATGACATGGAATTTTATGAAGGTGACTGATGAATTCTGCAAAAATGAAAGAATTGTTCACCATCGCACTATTAGGATGACACCTCAGCAAAATGGTGTGGCTGATCGTATGAACAAAACACTCTTGGAGAGAGCAAGGTGTATGATCTCAAATATAGGGTTGACAAAGGACTTTTGGGCAGAGGCGATTAATATGGCCTGTTACGTTGTCAACCGCGCTACTTCTACAGCACTTAATTTTAAAACTCTAGAGGAAGTTTGGTTAAGTACTCCTACTAATTACTCTGATTTAAAAAATTTTGAATGTCTAGCATACATGCATGTAAATAAAGAAAAATTAGAGCCTCGAGCTAAAAAGTATATTTTCCTTGGGTATGCTTTTGGGGTGAAAGGATACAGATTATAGTGTTCTGATCCAAAATCCCCAAAATTTGTAATCAGTAGAGATGTTACTTTTTATGAATTGTCTATGTTATCTTCCAAAGAGGAATCTATTAGTTGTATAAATGATAATGTGCAGAAGCAGGTGGAGCTTGAGATTGGTAGTTCTGATTCTTTTTAGCCAAACTCTTCTGCTCAAAGAATGCTAGTAGATGGTCCCGAGTCTACTGACGCAGATGATCTAGAGGAAGAGCAATATTCCATAGCCAAGGATAGACCATGGAGAGATATTCGACCACCACAAATATATGCAAATTTGGTTGCATATGCTTTATCTGTTGTAGAAGAAACAAGTGAAATTGGTGAGCCTACTATCTACTCGGATACAGTTTCTTGTAATAATTTCGCTAAGTGGTTGATTGCGATGAATGAAGAAATTGAATCTCTCCATCAGAATAGAACTTATGATCTTATGAAGCTGCCTTCGGGTAAGAAAATTGTTGGATGTAAATGGGACTTCAAAAGGAAGGAAGGTATTCCAGGGGTTGAAGATGCAAGGTACAAAGCACGATTGGTTGCAAAGGGCTATAGTCAGGTACATGGAGTTGATTTTAATGATGTATTTTCACCTATTGTTAAACATAGCTCTATTCATGTTTTGCTTGCTTTAGTTGCCATGTATGATTTGGAATTGGAGCAACTTGATATCAAGACAGCTTTCTTACATGGTGAACTTGAAGAACAAATTTACATAGAGCAACCTTATGGATTTGAAGTTGACAGTAAGGAAGACCATGTTTGCTTGTTAAAGAAATCCTTGTATGGATTGAAGCAGTCTCCAAGGCAATGGTATAAGAGGTTTGATTCTTTTATGTTGGGCCATGGTTACACTAGGAGCATGTATGATAGCTGTGTCTACTTCCGGAAGTTAACTGATGGCTCTTTTGTGTATTTGCTACTTTATGTTGATGACATGCTTATTGCAGCTAAGAATTTATCAGAAATTCACACTTTGAAAATGCAACTAAGTAATGAATTTGAAATGAAAGATTTGGGAGCAGCTACGAATATTCTTGGCATGGAGATCAAAAGAGAACGAGGAGTTGGAAAATTATATCTAACCCGAAAAAATTACCTCGAGAAAATCTTGGAGAAGTTTGGCATGAAAAATGCTAAGCCAGTGAGTACTCCAGTTGCTAGCCATTTTTAGTTATCTACTGTTCAGTCACCATAGTTAGTTGAAGAGGAAGAATATATAGTGCAAGTTCTATATTCCAATGCCATCAGTAGTATTATGTATGCAATGGTTTATACTTGTCCAGATATTTCACAAGTAGTCAGTGTGGTTAGCAGATATATGTCTCGCCTATTGAATCTCGAATTTTGATGATGAAGTCAATTGTCATTTGTTATCTAATCCATATGTTGAGATAAGTGTACAGGATTAACTACAATGAAAGTAATACATGCAGCAGGAGTTGCGCCAAGTCAAGACTATGATCACGTTGGGAGTTCGAGAGTTCGACGGAAGTCCGGACGGTCGTCGAAGGTTCTGCGGGAACAAATCCGAGAAGTCCAGGAGCTTGCCAAAAGAAGCTCGTCGGAACTCGCAAAGTGGATCGTCGGAAGTCCAGGAGTTTGCCGGAAGTCCGTCGGAGCATCGCCGAAGGTTCGTAGGATGTTCGTCGGAAGCTCGCCGGAAGAAGCGATTGACGCACCGGAGCAAGTTGTAGTAAATGTCTTAAGAAATGTCATAGTTAGCATGTAGATTAAGTTAGGAATGAGAGGTGATCCCATTAACTTAATCTGGGAGCAATTGGGCCCTTGACAGACCCAAATTGGGCCGAATGGATCAACCCATTCGGACCAGAATTCTATTGAATCTCGGATTTTGATGATGACGTCAATTGTCATTTGTTATCTAATCCATATGTTGAGATAAGTGTGCAGGATTAACTACGATGAAAGTAAGACATGCAGTAGGAGTTGTGTCAAAGTCAAGACTATGGTCACGTTGGGAGTTTGAGAGCTCGACGGAAGTCCGGACGGTCGTCGAAGGTTCTACGGGAATAAATCCGAGAAGTCCAAGAGCTTGCCAAAGAAGCTCGTCGGAACTTGCCAAGTGGATCGTCGCAAGTCCAGGAGTTTGCCAAAAGTCCGCAGGAGCATCACCGAGGGTTCATCGGATGATCGACGGAAGCTCACCGGAAGAAGCGATTGACGCACTAGAGCAAGTTGTAGTAAATGCCTTAAGAAATTCGTAGTTAGCACGATGATTAAGTTAGAAATGGGAGGTGATCCCATTAACTTAATCTTGGGGCAATTGGGCCCTTGACAGACCCAAATTGGGCCGAATGGATCAGCCCATTTGGACCCATATTACTTGGCCAGAGGTGGCACCGCCTAGGGCTCAGTCTTCGAGCTCTGGCTGGGCGGTGCAACCGCATCTAACAGAGGTGCAACCGCTAGAGCTCAGTCTCCGACCTCTGGCTGGGCGGTGCAATCGCCCTAGTCAGGCGGTGGCACCGCCTGAGCTCGATCTCCGAGCTCTGGCAGGAGCTACAACCGCCCTTGACAAGCGGTGGCACCCCCTAGAGGCTCAGTCTTCGAGCACTGCCAGGCGGTGCAACCGCCAGACCCCAGAATTTCGAGAATTGACAGTTTTGAGCTTGGAATTCAAACTAGTTTGGGGCCTATAAATACCCCACTCTTTCAGTAATGAAAAAGCAACCAAAAACCACCGAAATCCTGATCTTACTCTGTGATTTTTAGAGCTCAAAAGTGTTGTATGAGTTAAATGTTCTCCTTCCTCTTTTCTTCCAAGATTTGATCTGTCAAGAGAGGAAAGAAAATTCTGTAAGGGTTGTCTCCTAAGCCCGTCAAATGAAGTGAAACTGTAAAAAGGTGGTTGGCTTTCGCCTATTGAAGGAAGGCCTCTTGTGGACGTCGGTGGAGGAAGCCAAAAGTGGATGTAGGTCAAGATTGACCGAACCACTCTAAATCTCGATTTGCATTTACTTTGAGCATATTATCTTTACTGCAAACCTCCTCAATAGCTTACTGCCTTCTGCGCATTTACGATCGTGTTTCAAAGTTCAGTATTTTCCGAATCGGCGTTTAGACGTAAATCAGTTTTATCGTACGAACATCATATTTCAGTTTACGCTTACATTCTAATTTCCATCATAACTGAAAACTGCGTTCATAGACTTGCTTTAACTGCATCTTGCTTGATCACAAGTTAAAGTGATTTACGAATCGGCTTTTCTACTGAAATTGCTCTTATCATATGAACGTAGTTTTAATCGTCGAAAGTTTTCCACTGCACTAATTCACCCCCCCCTCTTAGTGCTCTTGATCCTAACAATTGGTATCAGAGTAGGGTTAACTCTCAAACAGATTAAAACCCAAGAGAGATGGCATACGCCGAAAACCAAGAGGGCCATTCTATTACACGTCCACCCATGTTCAATGGGACGGACTACACCTATTGGAAGACCCGAATGATGATCTTCCTTATTTCAATGGATTTTGAACTTTGGAATCTTGTCGAAAATGGATTTTCGAAGTCTTCTCTTCTAATGATCGATTGGAATGAATTAGAGAAGAAGACTTTCGCTCTTAATGCAAAGGCTATGAATGCCTTATTTTGTGCGCTTGATAAAAATGAGTTTAATCGCTTTTTGGTTTGTGAAACTGCGTTTGATATTTGGCATACACTCGAGGTGACTCACGAAGGTACAAGTAGAGTGAAAGAGTCAAAAATCAATCTTTTGCTACATTCTTTCAAACTTTTCCGAATGAAACCGAGCAAGACTATTAGCGACATGTACACCCGTTTCACGGATGTCGTCAATGGTCTAAAAGGACTCGGGAAAAGTTTTTTGGATTTTGAGCTCGTGAATAAGATTCTAAGATCCCTTCCTAAGAGTTTGGACCCTAAAGTCACTGCTATTCAAGAGGCTAAAGATATAAATAACTTCCCTCTTGAAGAACTAATCGAGTCTCATGACGATGACATGCAAGGCTCATGAAGTGCAAGAAGACATCCTTCCAAAGAACAGGAAGGATATGACACTTAGAACTTTAGATGACCACTTGAGAGAAAACTCAAGTGATAAGGACTGTAACAATGACTTGGCACTTCTAACAAGGAAATTCAAAAAATTCATTAAGAGAAACAAGTTTAAAAATGACACAAAAAATAAACTTGAACCCGAAAAGGACCAAGTTATTTGCTACGAGTGCAAAAAGCTGGGACACTACAAAAGTGATTGTCCCCAAGCCAAGAAGAGAACATCATAGAAGAAGGCGCTCAAAACAACGTGGGATGACTCGAGCGCATCCGAAGAAGAGGAGTCCAACACCGAGCAAGTTGCTCATTACGCCTTAATGGCCATCGGAGAGGAGGTAACAAATTTAATTGATGCAGAGTTATCATTTGATGAGTTATTAAATGCCTTCCATGACTTATTTGATGAATGTAAGATTATTAGTAGAAAATATAAATTGCTAAAAAAGGAGCATGATAGTCTTACTTGTAATTTCGATAAGTTAAAAACCGAATATCATGATAGTTTAAGTTCTTGTATAAAATGCCATGATCTAGAAACTATCCAAAAGGAAAACTTGCTACTTAAGGACACCTTGAAGAAATTTGAGGTTGGTAGCAAGTCTTTGAACAAGATCCTTACAAACAAGGGTCACGTTCCCAAAAGAAGTGGAATCGGATTTGTGAAAAATCCTCACCAAAATCCAACCACCTTCATAAAAGGCCCCATCCTACATGTTCGACACCAAAGCAAATGCAACTTTTATTGCAAACATGGACACAAAACGTATTATTGTCCATTCAAGAAATTAGTCCGAACAAATTAATTTGGGTTCCTAAAGGAACTATGATAAACTCTATGCAACATGACAAACAATGTATATCAGTTTTTTAGGCACCCAAAAGTAAATGGGTGCCTAAAAATTATCCTGTCTTGTAGAAACATAAACCATCCCAATCTGGGAGCAAGAAATAATATCCTGCTCTTTGGATTCTCGATATTCATAACCCGAGATCCAAAAAGAACACGCGATGCTCCCTAGCCTAAATAATAAAAAGAGGATTAGAAAATTAAAATTACAAGAGCAATACTGATACAATCAATCCTCTTTGATCCCTCAGAATTGGAAACCCATGATTCTATCTTCACATATCCTCTGGATTTCTAAACCCATCAAATTGACTTGTTCGTTACTTTCAAATCCAACTATATCATGAACTTACAAAGTTTGTCGTGGACTTGCAAAGCTTACCAACTTGGATAATCTATCATAAACATGCGTACGACATTTGAAGTAGAGTATGCACGTCACTAGATCTATCTTGATCGTGCAAAATTTCTCATCTTAAAATGAAAATTCTTACGTAATTACGTAAGTAAAGTTGACTGCTCCACAAATAAAAATTCTTCTCAAGTCAAAAACATTCAAATCAGACCACACAATAGTCAAAACGAGTGCTCACTGCCTGCAGGCAATGGCACCGCCCCAGTTGGAGGTAGCACCTCCGGCTATCACGTATTGCAAGCGGTTGCACCGCCCTAGCCAGTCGTGCAACCACCCGCATGCTAGTCATAGGTGCCCAGCAAGCCAATCACGTGAGTGATGGCACGTGTGACTTGATACAGAATCTTTTTGCTTATTATATTTTGGTGTATATCACTTTATAACTATTGCATAAATGCATATATATATTGTGATGTCCTTGGATTTGTGCAATGGGAATCGGATCGTGATAAGATCACGATAATGAGATCGATTCACCTTTAAACACATATCCTAAATAATCCCGGTCATAGGTTACTCGAGAGGGACATCGTGATAACCGGATAGACTGGTGTGCTGTATACCCGTCCATATGATGGATGCAGCTGGTCTCATAGCTGCTTGTGTAGGGACACTAGGGATATAGTACAGGTGCTCATTGGAGAATGAGTTCACTGATTGATCCGCTTACGAAAAGCTGGATGGTTGACGATGCCTTATTGTCAGACAGCGATTCCGTAGTCCTAGTGGTGTATCTGGTCCTTAGACTTGAGACACCAAGGATGTCCTGTATGAGTGCTCCACTCTTTGATACCAAACTTATAGGTTTGGCTATCCCAGATCTAGTACAGCTGGTCATTGGGAGTGGTAGTCGACCTTACGAGGGCTATTGAGTGTCGACAGAGGATCATCCACTCTCGGCGTCATGAGAGGAATATCCAATGTGTTCTTGCTCAGACAAATCCCTGGCCAGGGTCATTCGGGTTGAGAGAGAAAGAGTTCTCCGGGAGAATCCGATTAGAGCGAGACTTGAGTAGAAACCGTATGGGTCTGACAGCACCAAGCTCGATATACGGTCTCTAGGATATTAGATGGATGAGGGACTATAGGTACATGGTAACTGAGGATAGACAGGTCCAATGGATTGGATTCCCCTGTATCGTCTAGGGACTACGGCGTAGTGGCCTAGTACGTCCGTTGTCGATGAGTCAAGTGAATTATTACAGAGATAATAATTCACTGAGTTAGAAGGGGTTCTAACAGGTATGACTCACGGCCAGCTCGATATTGGGCCTAGAGGGTCACACACATATGGTAGGCATTGCGATGAGTAGAGGTTCGGATATGAGATATCCGACGGAGCCCTTGCCTTATTGGATGCAGATCCAATACCCACTACGGAAGGACCCATTAGGGTTTGACACGGGATCTCTATAAATAGGAGGGATTCACAGCCTCATAGGCTAGAGTCTTTGCTTGCCCTTCCTATTCTCCTCTCCCTCTCCACCTCAAAGTAGGCCTGGAGTTTTGAGGAGCGTCGTCGCAACCCTGTTGTGTGGATCACCGCTAGAGAGGAGGACGCTTGACCTCTTTCACCCTCTCCTAAGGATCTGCAAGGAAATAGGGATATAAGATCTCCCTAGGTAACACAATCTCTATACGTAGTTTTATATTTTGCGGATTTTTGCGCACCAATCTTCGCACGACGACGAATATCTTTTTGGGAATCGGGGATTTTTGTTTTCTTGTTCTTCCGCTGCGCATGTGATGTCGCCCCCCATGATTTCCCAACAGTGGTATCAGAGCCTGGTTGTTCGTGCGAATGATTGGTTTTGATCTGCGTGTGTTGTGTTTAGGAAGAATTTTGACGTCAAAATCGTTGAAGCAAAAGCGAGAAAGGGTAGCAACAGTTGCTGCCCTCGATCTACGTCCGTGAACCGCAGCCGAAGGCGGGCAGCACAGGGGCTGCGTCTGCAGTAGCCGGCCGGCGGCCTGCTTGCAGCAGCCTTACTGCCGGCGGGGCTGGCAGCCCACGGGCTGAGGCGCCGCAGGGCAGCGGCGCTTGCCGCCGCAAGAGAGCGGCGCCTGCCGCCGCCGTAGGGCAACGGTGTCTGCCGCCGCAAGGAAGCGGCGCCTGCCGCCGCAGGGCAACGACGTCTGCCGCCGCAGGGCAGTGACGCCTGCCGCCGCTGCTCCTGCGGCCGCCCGGCGGGACAGCACCGCCTGCGGAGGCAGCGGCGCCCGCGGGGGAGCCAACCTGCAGCGGTAGCGCCGCCAGCGGGCGTGCCGCCTGCATGCGAGTGCAGTGCCCTCGCCCCGCCGCACAGGCCGCCGCCAGCAGGGCGGCGGCGGCAGCGGCAGCAGCAAAGGATAGTAGGGCATTAGGATTTTCTAGGAAAAAGATAGTTTTACCCCTCGGAATTGAAGAAATTCCAGTTTCTGTCTTTTGTCCAAATTATGAAAATACCCCTATAAATTCAGAAATTCCCTACATGTCCCTGATTTTAGAAAATATTAATTAATTAAAAGGTTTAGTTGATTATTATTTTTATTATTATCTAGTAGTCCTACATGATGATGATTATTTATACATGTGATGTATGATGTGTGGACGGATGATCATGAACCGTGTGATGTGTGTACTTGTGATTATTATTATTGAGGTCTGCGAGCCTCCATTATATTTCTCGTTTATTGTCGGGCCTGCGTGCTTATGATTAAGTTGTAATCACATGAGGAGGCGCAGCGGGAGTGTGGATGCGATAGCGGGACCCACGAGATGGACGATCGTGATGCATGGAGATGCATCAAGATGTCGACGGAATCGACGAGGACGAGATGGACGATCACAAGTCATGGAGATGCACAGTTGCACACATAGATCTTGATGTGAGTGATTAGGCCTACTGGCTCGGGCCTAATCATATTAGGTTGTGGTCCATGATCATCTAGTGTGATTGCTTATACACATACTAGATAAGTATATATATTTGCATGCGATGTAGATATATATTAAATATGTATATGTGTGACATGTCATATTAGGAGAACAAATCTTAGAAACATCTCTCGATAATATTAAGTCGGTAAACGTGAGGCAATTAGATTGACCCACGTGGCCTTCCATCGTTATAAGTAGGAACCGATTCCCGGTGTAGGTTGAGTTGGTCGAGTCCCTCGAGACTCACCTATATCGCGATTCGCTATCTTGCTTACGACATAGAGATGTCACCGGTGACCTGAGGGCATGGTATACTTGGTCGAGTCCCTCGAGGGTATATCATCAAATCAGACTCATCTTGTAACGAAGGTGTTGACTTAACCGAGCATCATGGTTGGTCGAGTCCCTCGAGGCCATGGTGATTCGGAGGCCGAACAGGACGGGAATCACAAGGAGTTGTGATCGGCAAGAGTTGCCTACCTTTTAGGCTTAGTGTGATTGGTCGAGTCCCTCGAGGTTACACTAAGACGCTGATTGGATCCTGATCCCCACTAGAAGTCTGCCGGAGACTTCCGTTTCACGTGTTGAGGGTGTCGCGTGACTCGTTAGTAAAATAGTGGGAGCATATTAAGATAGAAGTCCATATCTTGATAGTTTATTTCTTGCAAAATCTGCATGTTATTCATTTCTGCTGCATATTTATTTTCAGAAAATGTCGCTTTTAAATCCCTTACGTGGTGTCAACCGCCTCACTGGTCCAAATTATACGGATTGGCTCCGTAACTTGAGAATTGTTCTCACAGTGGAGAAAATTGTGTATGTCCTTGATACAGTGATGCCTACTCCCGAAGAAGGGGCAAGCGAGGATTAGATCACTCGCTACGTGAAGTACATTAATGACTTCACTCTTGCTCAGTGCTATATGTTGGGCTCTATGACTCCTGAGTTACAAAGACAACATGAAAAGATGGATGCCAGATCCATTCTCCTACATGTCCGTAAATTATTTGAGGAATAGGAAAGGACTCAGCGATATGAGATATCCAAGAGCCTCTTCCGCGTTAGGATGACTGAGGGGACACCGGTTCAGAACCATGTCCTAAAGATGATTGAGTGGATAGAGAAACTCACAGGTCTAGGAATGGTCCTAGAGGATAACTTGTGTGTGGACATTGTACTTCAGTCCCTATCAGATTCTTTTTCATAGTTCATAATGGATTTTAATATGAACAAGCTTGAGGTGACTCTTCCAGAGCTCCTCAATATGTTGAGGGAGGCAGAGAGTACTATTAAGAAAGAGAAGCCAGTTCTCTATACTGGTGAGACCAGAATGAAAAGGAAAGCAGAAAGGTCCCTTAAGAAGGGAAAGGGCAAGGGCAGACAAGGTAAAGCAAAGGTTGCTAAGAAAGACCCAGCAAAGGACAAAGGCCAGTGCTTCCACTGTGGTAAAGATGGGAACTGGAAGAGGAACTACAAAGAGTACCTTGCAGAAAGGGCGAAACAAGAAGCTTGGTGAAGCTTCAAGTACATTCATGATCAATCTCCAATTGTTAGATTTTTGTGATAGTGCATTGGTATTGGATACCAATATTGCTTATCACATCTATAATTTATTGTAAATTCTAGCAAAGCTAAGGGGAGATTGACGAGAGGAATATTGCATAAAGGTTTGTTTATGCAAGACACTACTCCACATATCATGAATGTAAGTGTCTAAGAGGAAACGAGATGAGTTGAACAGTGCATACCTGTGGCATTGTAGGCTAGGTCACATCCATGAAAGAATGATTCAAAATTTGCTAAATGATGGATATCTAGATCCATTTGACTATGTGTCATATGCAACTTGTGAGCCTTGCATTCGTGGAAAACTGACCAAATTTCCATTTAGTAGAACTGGAGAGAGAGCCAATGAGTTGTTGGAACTCATACATAGTGATGTATGTGGACCCATGTCAACTCATGCCATTGGAGGTTACTCCTACTTCATTACATTTACTGATGATTTCTCAAGATATGGATATGTGTACTTAATGAAGTACAAGTCCGAGGCCTTTGAGAAATTCAGAGAGTATAAGAATGAGGTGGAGAACCAGACTGGAAAGAGTATCAAAACTCTTCGATCAGATCGAGGAGGTGAATACTTAAGTATAGAGTTTACTCAGTTCCTCAAGGACCATGGGATATTATCCCAATGGACACCTCCTTATACACCTCAGCTCAATGGTGTCTCTGAAAGGAGAAATCGTACATTATTAGATATGGTACGGTCCATGATGAGTTTCGCTGACCTACCCATCTCATTCTGGGGATATGCCCTAGAAACTGCAGCTTACCTTCTGAACAGAGTTCCAACTAAGTCGGTAGTGTCTACACCATATGAGATATGGAAAGGGAAGAAGCCTGATCGTAAGGTTGTTAAGATTTGGGGCTGCCCTACCCATGTTAAAAGACACAACCCCGATAAGTTAGAATCAAGGACAGAGCGATGCAAATTTGTGGGATACCCCAAGGAAACTTGTGGGTATTATTTCTATCATCTCGAGGACCAAAAGGTCTTTGTAGCTAAGAGAGCAGTGTTCCTTGAGAAGGAACACATTCTTGGCGGAGACAGTGGGAGAATGATAGAGTTGAGCGAGGTTGGAGAACCAAGCTCAAACACCACTCTACAACCCGAGTCTGTTCAGGTACCTAATACACAAGTATCAACTTTACGTAGGTCTGATAGAGTATCCCATCCTCCTGAGAGATATGTAGGACATATTAGAGCAGAAGATGTAGAGGATATTGATCCTCAGACCTACGAGGAGGCTATTATGAGTATAGACTCCGGGAAGTGGAAAGAAGCCATGAATTCTGAGATGGATTCTATGTACTCCAATAAGGTTTGGAACCTAGTTGATGCGCCCGAAGGTATTGTACCCATCGGTTGCAAGTGGATCTTTAAGAAAAAGATCGGAGTAGATGGAAAGGTAGAGACCTATAAAGCAAGGCTAGTGGCTAAGGGGTATCGTCAAAGGCAAGGTGTTGACTACGATGAAACCTTTTCACCCGTAGCAATGATAAAATCCATCAGAATTCTATTAGCTATTGCAGCACACTATGATTATGAGATTTGGCAGATGGATGTGAAAACTGCATTCCTCAATGGGAACCTCGAGGAGGAGGTGTATATGATGCAACCTGAGGGATTCGTGTCCAAGAACTGCCCAAATAAGGTGTGTAGGTTGCTTAGATCCATTTATGGACTAAAGCAAGCTTCCCGAAGTTGGAACATAAGATTTGATGAGGCAATCAGATCTTATGACTTCGTTAAGAACGAAGATGAGCCTTGTGTGTATAGGAAGGTAAGTGGGAGCGCTATCACCTTTTTGGTGTTATATGTGGATGACATCCTCATCATTGGGAATGACATAGGAATGCTATCCACAGTAAAGGCTTGATTATCTAGACACTTCTCTATGAAGGACTTAGGGGAAGCATCCTATATCTTGGGGATTAGAATCTATAGAGATAGATCCAAAAGGATGCTTGGCTTGACCCAGTCCAGGTACATAGAAACCATTGTCAAAAGGTTTGGCATTGAAAATTCTAAGAAAGGGCGAACATGGATATGATACCTTATGCCTCAGCAATATGGTATATCATGTATGCCATGCTATGTACTAGGCCTGATATAGCGCATGCTCTGAGTGTCACGAGCAAGTATCAAGCGGATCCAGGCTTGGAGCACTGGAAAGCAGTAAAGTGTATCCTTATGTACTTGAGAAGGACTAAGGATCTTTTACTAGTATATGGAGGTAATAGCCTTAAGGTAGAAGGCTACACTGACTCAAGTTTTCAGTCTGATGTCAATGATAGCAAGTCGAATTCAGGGTATGTGTACACCTTGAATGGAGGAGCAGTGTGCTGGAAGAGTTCCAAGCAAGATACCACTGCTGACTCGACCACAAAGGCGGAGTACATTGCTGCATCAGATGCAGCAAAGGAGGGAGTCTGGGTGAAGATGTTTATCACAGATTTGGGAGTCGTTCCGAATAGCGAGAAGTCGACTTCCTTATATTGCGACAACTATGGGGCGATTACTCAAATAAGGGAACCCGAGTCTCATCAGAAGTGTTCTGAGGAGGTTCCAGCTTATCAGAGAGATCGTAACCTGAGGAGATGTAGCAGTGGAAAGAGTTCCATCCGAAGACAACATTGCAGATCCACTGACAAAATCGTTGTCTCAGATTGTCTTTGAGCGTCACAGGAGTCTGATTGGGATCAGACACATAGGTGATTGGCTTTAGGTCAAGTGGGAGATTGCTAGTCATAGGTGCCCAGCAAGCCAATCACGTGAGTGATGGCACGTGTGACTTGATACAGAATCTTTTTGCTTATTATATTTTGGTGTATATCACTTTATAACTATTGCATAAATGCATATATATATTGTGATGTCCTTAGATTTGTGCAATGGGAATCGGATCGTGATGAGATCACGATAATGAGATCGATTCACCTTTAAACACATATCCTAAATAATCCCGGTCATAGGTTACTCGAGAGGGACATCATGATAACCGGATAGACTGGTGTGCTGTATACCCGTCCATGTGATGGATGCAGCTGGTCTCATAGCTGCTCGTGTAGGGACACTAGAGATACAGTACAGGTGCTCATTGGAGAATGAGTTCACTGATTGATTCGCTTACGGAATGCTGGATGGTTGATGATGCCTTATTGTCAGACAACGATTCCGTAGTCCTAGTGGTGTATCTGGTCCTTAGACTTGAGACACCAAGGATGTCCTGTATGAGTGCTCCACTCTTTGATACCAGACTTATAGGTTTGGTTGTCCCAGATCTAGTACAGCTGGTCATTGGGAGTGGTAGTCGACCTTACGAGGGCTATTGAGTGTCGACAGAGGATCATCCACTCTAGGCATCATGAGAGGAATATCCCATGTGTTCTTGCTCAGACAAATCCCTGGCCAGGGTCATTCGGGTTGAGAGAGAAGAGTTCTCCGGGAGAATCCGATTAGAGCGAGACTTGAGTAGAAATCGTATGGGTCTGACAGCACCATGCTCGATATACGGTCTCTGGGATATTAGATGGATGAGGGACTATAGGTACATGGTAACTGAGGACAGACAGGTCCAATGGATTGGATTCCCCTGTATCGTCTGGGGACTACGGTGTAGTGGCCTAGTACGTCCGTAGTCGATGAGTCGAGTGAATTATTACAGAGATAATAATTCACTGAGTTAGAAGGAGTTCTAACAGGTATGACTCACGGCCAGCTCGATATTGGGCCTAGAGGGTCACACACATATGGTAGGCATTGCGATGAGTAGAGGTTCGGATATGAGATATCCGACGGAGCCCTTGTCTTATTGGATGCAGATCCAATACCCACTATGGAAGGACCCATTAGGGTTTGACACGGGATCTCTATAAATAGGAGGGATTCACAGCCTCATAGGCTAGAGTCTTTGCTTGCCCTTCCTATTCTCCTCTCCCTCTCCACCTCAAAGTAGGCCTGGAGTTTTGGGGAGCGTCGTCGCAACCCTACTGTGTGGATCACCGCTTGAGAGGAGGACGCTTGACCTCCTTCACCTTCTCCTAAGGATCTGTAAGGAAATAGGGATATACGATCTCCCTAGGTAACACAATCTCTATACGCAGTTTTGTGTTTTGTGGATTTTTGCGCACCAATCTTCGCACGACGACGAACATCTTTTTGGGAATCGGGGATTTTTGTTTTCTTGTTCTTCCGCTGCGCATATGATGTCGCCCCCCATGATTTCCCAATAGGAATGCTATCCACAGTAAAGGCTTGGTTATCTAGACACTTCTCCATGAAGGACTTAGGGGAAGCATCCTATATCTTGGGGATTAGAATCTATAGAGATAGATCTAAGAGGATGCTTGGCGTGACCCAGTCCAGGTACATAGAAACCATTGTCAAAATGTTTGGCATGGAATATACCAAGAAAGGGCGAACATGGATATGATACCTTATGCCTCAGCAATAGGGTCTATCATGTATGTCATGCTATGTACTAGGCCTGATATAGCGTATGCTTTGAGTGTCACGAGCAGGTATCAGGCGGATCCATGCTTGGAGCACTGGAAAGCAGTAAAGTGTATCCTTAAGTACTTGAGAAGGACTAAGGATCTTTTACTAGTATAAGGAGGTAATAGCCTTAAGGTTGAAGGCTACACTGACTCTAGTTTTCAGTCTAATGTCGATGATAGCAAGTCAAATTCAGGATATGTGTACACCTTGAATGGAGTAGCAGTGTGCTGAAAGAGTTCCAAGCAAGATATTACTGCTGACTCGACCATAGAGGCGGAGTACATTGCTGCAACAGATGTAGCAACGGAGGGAGTCTGTGTGAAGAAGTTCATCACAGATTTGGGAGTCGTGCCGGGTAGCGAGGAGCCGATCTCCTTATATTGCGATAACAACGGGGCGATTACTCAAATAAGGGAACCCAGATCTCATCAGAAGTGTTCTGAGGAGGTTCCAACTTATAAGAGAGATCGTAACCCGAGGAGATATAGCAATGGAAAGAGTTCCATCCGAATATAACATTGTAGATCCACTGACAAAGCCGTTGTCTCAGATTGTCTTTGAGCATCACAGGGGTCTGATGGGGATTAGACACATAGGTGATTGGCTTTAGGTCAAGTGGGAGATTGCTAGTCATAGGTGCCCAGTAAGCCAATCACGTGAGTGATGGCACGTGTGACTTGATACAGAATCTTTTTGCTTATTATATTTTGGCGTATATCACTTTATAACTATTGCATAAATGCATACATATATTGTGATGTCCTTGGATTTGTGCAATGGGAATCAGATCGTGATGAGATCACGATAATGAGATCGATTCACCTTTAAACACATATCCTAAATGATCCCGGTCATATGTTACTCGAGAGGGACATCGTGATAACCGGATAGACTAGTGTGTTGTATACCCGTCCATATGATGGATGCAGCTGGTCTCATAGCTGCTCGTGTAGGGACACTAGGGATACAGTACAGATGCTCATTGGAGAATGAGTTCACTGATTGATCCGCTTACGGAATGCTGGATGGTTGATGATGCCTTAATGTCAGACAGAGATTCCGTAGTCCTAGTGGTGTATCTGGTCCTTAGACTTGAGACACCAAGGATGTCCTGTATGAGTGCTCCACTCTTTGATACCAGACTTATAGGTTTGGCTGTCCCAAATCTAGTACAACTGGTCATTGGGAGTGGTAGTCGACCTTACGAGGGCTATTGAGTGTCGATAGAGGATCATCCACTCTCGGCGTCATGAGAGGAATATCCCATGTGTTCTTGCTCAGACAAATCCCTGGCCAGGGTCATTCGGGTTGAGAGAGAAAGAGTTCTCCGGGAGAATCCGATTAGAGCGAGACTCGAGTAGAAACCGTATGGGTCTGACAACACCATGCTCGATATACGGTCTCTGGGATATTAGATGGATGAGGGATTATAGGTACACGGTAACTGAGGACAGACAGGTCCAATGGATTGGATTCCCCTGTATCGTTTGGGGACTACGGCGTAGTGGCCTAGTACTTCCGTAGTCGATGAGTCAAGTGAATTATTACAGAGATAATAATTCACTGAGTTAGAAGGAGTTCTGACAGGTATGACTCACAGCCAGCTCGATATTGGGCCTAGAGGGTCACACACATATGGTAGGCATTGCGATGAGTAGAGGTTCGGATATGAGATATCCGACGGAGCCCTTGTCTTATTGGATGCAGATCCAATACCCACTAGGGGAGGACCCATTAGGGTTTGACAGGGGACCTCTATAAATAGGAGGGATTCAGAGCCTCATAGGCTAGAGCCTTTGCTTGCCTTTCCTATTCTCCTCTTCCTCTCCACCTCAGATCAGGCCTAGAGTTTTGAGGAGCGTCGTCGCAACCCTGTTGTGTGGATCACCGCTAGAGAGGAGGACGCTTGACCTCCTTTACCCTCTCCTAAGGATCTGCAAGGAAACAGGGATATATGATCTCCCTAGGTAACACAATCTACTCTATACGCAGTTTCATGTTTCGCGGATTTTTGTGCACCAATCTTCGCACGACGATGAACATCTTTTTGGGAATCGGGGATTTTGTTTTCTTGTTCTTCCGCTACGCATGTAATGTTGCCCCCATGATTTCCCAACACCGCAATCCTGCCCCCTTTTATACCAAGCTAGGGCCGGTGGTGGAACCGACCCCAACTCACTCCTTTCCCCTCTTTACTCTTCCAAAGCTTCTGCACATCCATTTCTACCCTCTTAGCATCCCAAATACTCCTCATTTCGAAGCAAAATATCAACAATCTCTCCTTCTCTTGAAGATCTCACTTAAGGTATTCTATAAGAAGCCTCTAAATTCTATTTTTGATTCATTTACTCTTGCTCATTACTATCCTCTTAAATAACAGTAGTTATGGGCTCTAGAAGATCCTCAAGGGACAAAGGGAAGAGGAGATTAGTGGAAGACTTTGATCTTACCCTTTTCGATTCAAAATATCATGCTGAAAAATTTTCATCTTTCGAATTTAGAAGTGTCAATAAGGGAAAACATATAGATTTAGATGAACTAAGAGACTTAGAGACAATCCAATGGTTTGCAAACCTAGATCTACTCCCTATTTTATAAATTAGTGAACCCATCTATCCAAGACTTGTTAGACTGTTTTACAACAATCTACAAGTAGATAAAGAAGAAAGAATGTCTACCTATCTCTTAGGACAACACATCTCCATTACGGATAAATTCATTTGCGACATGATAGGCATTCCCGTAAAAAATAGAGGACTTTATTTTAGAGAATCGTGGGACAATGAAACAGTTGGGACAACATATGTTGAAGCCTTAGGAACAATTTTCGGTAATCCCAACTTAGTGATAGTTCCCAAAAGCTGTGAACATCTACTACTACTAAACACTAAAGTACTGAAGTAAGTCAAATGGAATTAGGAACCATGTATTAGATCATGAAAGGACAAAACATCTATTTTGGATATCTTATCCAACAAAACATGATAGAACTATCTAAGAGAGACATGATGCTTCCATATGGTGGTATAATCACTAGAATACTTAAAGCCTATGATATTCCAATCCCACCGGACGAAGAAGTGATGAAAGTAGATAGGTTTAGCATAATAAACAAAAATCTACTTACCGATTGAGATGTGTTTATAGAAACGGTAATTGGGTTAGAATGGCTAGAAGAACCGATCACCCTCAACCTAAACTAGAACCCGAAACACCAGTCTTTAGGGGCACTCAATCTCTTCTGATATGTCCCTTTGAGGAAACACATCCATTTGAGCAAGCTCCTACATCATCTATCGAAGACATTGGAATTCGGATGGATCGATTTGAACAAAGACAAGATTGGCTTGAACATCGACAAGATCAAATCCTATCTGAACTGCAGTAAATTCATCGATAATTTGACTCTTTATTTAGGCACTTTAATTTTCTACCTCCTGAATAAGCTTGTATATGTGGACACAATCACCTCTTGTTGTAACAATTACGTTGTTGTAAACTCTTTATGTTACTCACCTTGATCACAATGCCTTGATGACTACTAATCTTTGATATGGTTACTTGATATATTAATTAGTGAGAATATGCAGGGTTACGTTGCTCAATCTCATTACTCATTGTCGGATTTCATGTTGAAATTAAATGTTTCTATAATGCCTACTTTGAAAACCTTGTGTCTTGGTTTCCATGATAAATGTGATTTGAGAAAGTAATATAGCCATGAAATTGATGTGTTATTTCCATGATGTTAATGTGACATAATATTACCATGATGTTGATGTATTGCCATAATACTAAACATCAACTAGCTGATATTTTTATAAAACCTCTAAGGAAGAACAATTTGATGTCATTAGAAGAGAATGTTGATGTGTCCGAATGCATAAACTTGTTAAAATTATTATTTGGACTTTATTGATTGAATGATCAAATCACTTAATTACCATTATATGCCTAAAATAATATGTTGGAAATTAATACAAAAATTTTCATAACAATGAGCATGTCTTCATGATTGTATAGTCTTGTCCGATTGTATGAAAGTGTTAAATTAAATTTTCAGCTCCAATCGGATTTCATGAATACATTATACTCTTTCGGACTTAATAAACATGTCACATATAGTTTGATTCACATCATTGATTTTTGACAAATAGAATTATCTAGCAAATGCATATCTTTTAAACTTATCATGTGAAAAATATTCTCTTTGAGAAATAGATTTGATGATTCCTTCTTCTAAAAGGAAGATATTTTTATGTGCAAGGATTTGATTCACATAAATATCCTGATCCTTGTAAAGCATGCCTTAATATCCTATCGATTTGAACTACACAAATGACTTTCCTCCTTCATGCAAAAAGATAATAACAAATAAAAAGGAAGAAGTTTTCACTCTATAATCTTCATGTCAAGTTTTTTATGAGATGTTTGTATCCTATCACTCTATATAGATAAATGACATGAACCTACTTATGACATCACACGTATATTTAAAAGTTGTTTATATCGTTCTCCTTTTTGTTGATGACAAAGGGGGAGAAATATATGAATTGATGCTATAAATGCCATATTATGTTGAAAAAAGCAGATATATGAATTGATGCTATGATTATGCCATGCTTGCATTATCAAAAATATATGAATTAATGATAACTATGATTGCCATAGTAGCAATATGCCATGTTTGCATCATGTTAAGATATCAAAATCTCACTTCGAAATTTTACATGTTGATATCTTACCATGTGATGAAATGCTATGATTGCTAAAATACTTGAAATGTGTGCATCATGTTAAGATATCAAAATCTTACTTCGAAATTTTACATGTTGATATCTTACCATATGATGAATTGCTATCATTACCATCATTCACATTTGAAATTTGAAAATGGATGTCAAGCCTTAACATTATACATCATTTTCAGAGAGATACATCATGATGGGAATCATGATGGGAGTATTGATAAGATTAAATGATTTTAACTTATCAATATGTCTCTTGAATTCAAAGGGCCTTTGAATTCAAGAATGACTTATCTCAATTATGGCACATAGATAGGGGAAGTTAAGGTTAACTCAGTTATCAATTGATTGTCATCATCAAAAAGGCGAAGATTGTTGAATCTCGGATTTTGATGATGACGTCAATTGTCATTTGTTATCTAATCCATATGTTGAGATAAGTATGTAGGATTAACTACGATGAAAGTAAGACATGCAGCAGGAGTTGCGTCGGAGTCAAGACTATGATCACGTTGGGAGTTCGAGAGCTCAACGGAAGTCCGAACGGTCGTTGAAGGTTCTGCGGGAACAAATCCGAGAAGTCCAGGAGCTTGCCAAAGAAACTTATCGAAACTTGCCAAGTGGATCATTCCAAGTCCAGGAGTTTGCCGGAAGTCTGTAGGAGCATCACCGAGGGTTCATCGGATGATCGACGGAAGCTCGTCGGAAGCTCGCTGGAAGAAGCGATTGATGCACCAGAGCAAGTTGCAGTAAATGTCTTAAGAAATTCGTAGTTAGCACGATAATTAAGTTACAAATGGGAGGTGATCCCATTAACTTAATCTTGGGGCAATTGGGCCCTTGACAGACCTAAATTGGGCCGAATGGATCAGCCCATTCGGACCCAGATTACTTGGCTAGAGGTGGCACCACCTGGGTCGGCGGTGGCACCGCTCAGGGCTCAGTCTCTGAGCTCTGGCTGGGCGGTGCAACCGCCTCTGATAGAGGTGCAACCACCTCTGACAGAGGTGCAACCGCCTGAGCTCACTCTCCGAGCTCTGGTTGGGCGGTGCAACTACCCTAGTCAGGCGGTGGCACCGCCTGAGCTCAGTCTCCGAGCTCTGGCAGGAGGTGCAACTGCCCCTGACAAGCGGTGGCACCGCCTAGAGGCTCAGTCTTCGAGCTCTGCCAGGCAGTGCAACCGCTAGACCCCGGAATTCTAGGAATTGACAGTTTTGAGCTCGAAATTCAAACTGGTTTGTGGTCTATAAATACCCCACTATTTCAGTAATAAAAAAGCAACCAAAAACCACCGAAATCCTGATCTTACTTTGTGATTTTTAGAGCTCAAAAGTGTTGTATGAGTTAAAAGTTCTCCTTCCTCTTTTCTTCTAAGTTTTGATCTGTCAAGAGAGGAAAGAAAATTCTGTAAGGGTTGTCTCCTAAGCCCATCAAAAGGAGTGAAATTGTAAAAAGGTGGTTGGCCTTCGCCTATTGAAGGAAGGCCTCTATTGGAGGTCGGTGACCTCGTCGGTGGAGGAAGCCAACAGTGGATGTAGGTCAAGATTGACCGAACCACTTTAAATCTCAGTTTGCATTTACTTTGAGCATATTATCTTTACTGCAAACCTTCTTAATAGGTTACTGCCTTCTGCGCATTTACGATCGTGTTTCAAAGTTCAGTATTTTCTGAATCGACGTTTAGACATAAATCAGTTTTATCGTGCGAACATCATATTTCAGTTTACGCTTCAATTCTAATTTCCATCATAACTGCAAACTACCTTCATAGACTTGCTTTAACTGCATCTTGCTTGATCACAAGTTAAAGTGATTTATGAATCGACTTTTCTACTGAAATCACTCTTATTGTACGAACACAGTTTTAATCATCGAAAGTTTTCCGCTGTACTAATTCACCCCCCCCCCCCCCCCTTAGTGCTCTTGATCCTAACAAATTCCTACTAGGCGGTGGCACCGCCCAGGAGAGGGTCTCCCAAGAAAGCTGGGCGGTGCAACCGCCCCAGGCAGGTGGTGGCACCACCAGGGCTTAGTCTACCAGCGAGACTGGGCGGTGCAACCACCCCTGACAAGCGGTGGAACCGCTTGAGCTCGGTCTCCGAGCTCTATCAGGCGGTGCAACCGCCCCAGTCAGGTGGTGGCACCGCCAAGGCTCAGTCTTCGAGCGAGACTGGGCGGTGCAACTGCCCCTATCAGGCGGTGGCACCGCCCAGAGGCTCATTCTCTGAGCTGCCATGCGGTTGTACCGCCCCAGTCAGGAGATGGTACCGCCAGGACCCCGGAAATCCAGGAAAATATATTTTTGAGCTCCAAATTCAAACTAGCTTGGGGCCTATATTTACCCCACCCTTTCCTGCATGAAAGGGCACCGAAAATCCAATCTTGCTCTGTGATTTTTAGAGCTCAAAAGTGTTGTAAAGGCTAGAAATTCTCCTCCCTCTTTTTCCAAGTTTTTATCTTTCAAGAGAGGAGAGAAAAGTTTGTAAGGGTTGTCTCCTAAGCCCGTCAAAAGGAGTGAAACTGTAAAAGGGTGGTTGGCCTTCGCCTATTGAAGAAAGGCCTCTAGTGGACGTTGGTAACCTTATTGGTGGAGGAAGCCAAAAGTGGATGTAGGTCAAGATTGACCGAACTACTCTAAATCTCGATTTGCATTTACTTTGAGCATCTTATCTTTACTGCAAACCTCCTCAATAGCTTACTTCCTTCTGCTCATTTACGAACGTGTTTCATAGTTAAGTATTTTCCGAATCGGCATTAAGATGAAAATCTATTTTATCGTACAAACATCATATTTCAGTTTGCGCTTACATTCTGATTTCTATCTTAACTGCAAAATGCCTTCCTTACTTTACTTCAAATACGTTTCCGTAAGCTTTCAAAGTTATTATCTACATGAAATGAATTTTACGTCGGAATTGGATTTCAACGTACGAACACAGTTTTAATCGTCGAAAGTTTTTCGTTGCACCAATTCACCCCCCCCCCCCCCCCCCCCCTCTTAGTGCTCTTAATCCTAACAATTGGTATCATAGCAGGGTTCACTCTCAAACGGATTAAAACCCAAGAGAGATGGCATACGCTGGAAACCAAGAGGGCCACTCTATTACACATCCACCCATGTTCAATGGGACGGACTACACCTATTTAATAGGTAGACCCGAAAGAGGATCTTCCTTATTTCAATGGATTTTGAACTTTGGAATCTTGTCGAAAATGGATTTTCGAAGTCTTCTCTTCTAATGATCGATTGGAATGAATTGGAGAAGAAGACTTTCGCTCTTAATGCAAAGGCTATGAATGCCTTATTTTGTGAGCTTGATAAAAATGAGTTTAATCGCGTTTTGGTTTGTGAAACTGCGTTTGATATTTGGCATACACTCGAAGTGACTCACGAAGGCACAAGTAGAGTGAAAGAGTCAAAAATTAATCTTTTGATACACTCTTTCGAACTTTTCCGAATGAAACCGAGCAAGACTATTGGCGACATGTACACCCGTTTCACGGATGTCGTCAATGGTCTAAAAGGACTCGGCAAAAGTTTTTCGGATTTTGAGCTCATGAATAAGATTCTAAGATCTCTTCCTAAGAGTTGGGACTCTAAAGTCACTGCTATTCAAGAAGCTAAAGATTTAAACAACTTCCCTCTTGAAGAACTAATCGGGTCATTAACGACCTATGAAATAACATGCAAGGCTCATGAAGAGCAAGAAGACATCCTTCCAAAGAACAGGAAGGATATGACACTTAGAACTTTAGATGACCACTTGAGAGAAAACTCAAGTGATGAGGACTGTGACGATGACTTGGCACTTCTAACAAAGAAATTCAAAAAATTTATTAAGAGAAACAAGTTTAAAAGTGACATAAAAAATAAACTTGAATCCAAAAAAGGACCAAGTTATTTGCTACGAATACAAAAAGCCGGGACACTACAAAAGTGATTGTCCCCAAGCCAAGAAGAGAACATCAAAGAAGAAGGCACTCAAAGCAACGTGGGATGACTCGAGCGCGTCCGAAGAAGAGGAGTCCAACACCGAGCAAGTTGCTCATTACGCCTTAATGGCCATCAGAGAAGAGGTAACAAATTTAATTGATGCAGATTTATCATTTGATGAATTATTAAATACCTTCCATGACTTATTTGATGAATGTAAAACAATTAGTAGAAAATATAAATTGATGAAAAATAAGCATGATAGTCTTGTTAGCAATTTTGATAAATTAAAAATTGAATATCATGATAGTTTAACTCAATGTGAAAAATGCCATGATCTAGAAACTCTCCAAAAGGAAAACTTGCTACTTAAGGACACCTTGAAGAAATTCGAGGTTGGTAGCTAGTCTTTGAACATGATCCTTGCAAACAAGGGTCACGTTCCCAAAAGAAGTGGAATCGGATTTATGAGAAGTCCTCACCAAAATCCAACCACCTTCATAAAATGCCCCATCTTACATGTTTGACACCAAAGCAAATGTAACTTTTATTGTAAATATGGACACAAAATGCATCAGTGTCCATTCACGAAAATTAGTCCGAACAAATTAATTTGGGTTCCTAAAGGAACCATGATAAACTCTATACAACATGATAAACAATGTAGATTAGTTTTTGAGGCACTCAAAAGCAATTGGGTACCTAAAAATTATCCTTTCTTGTAGAGACATACACCATCACAAGCTAAGAGCAAGAGATGGTACCTTGATAGTGGATGCTCAAGGCATATGATCGGAGATCCATCTCAATTCTCTATGCTCACTAGCCTAGACGAAGGCTATGTCATCTTCAGAGACAACAACAAGGGTAAAATCATTGGTAAAGGAATCATAGGTAACAAATCCAACTTCTTTATTAAAGATGTTTTGTTAGTTGATGGTTTAAAACATAACCTTTTGAGCATTAGTCAATTATGTGATAAAGGATATATCGTCAAATTCGAATCTAATGCTTGCATCATTGAAAATCCACACAAAAACACATCTATGATTGCATTAAAATAGAATAACGTATACACCATTGACATCAATGATCTTTGCAATGAAATATATTTCTCGATTTTGAATGAGGATGCTTGGCTTTGGCATAGGAGATTAGGTCATGCTAGCATGAAACTAATCACTCAAATATCATCCAAAGAACTTGTATGAGGAATTCCTCATATCAAGTTCATCAAAGATAATGTGTGTGATGTTTGTCAATTAGGAAAACAAATTAAGGGTAGTTTCAAATCTAAGAATCAAATAAGCACCTCTATGCCCTTACAATTACTCCATATGGACTTGTTCGGACCAATCTCTACATCAAGCCTAGGAGGTAGCAAATACGCCTTTGTCATTGTAGATGACTATAGTAGATACACATGGACTTATTTCTTGAAACACAAAAATGAATGCTTTAGATATTTCACCAAGTTTTGTAAACTTGTTCAAAATGAAAAGGGTTTTATGATTTCATCAATTCGAAGTGATCACGATGGTGAATTTCAAAACCGTGATTTCCAAGAATTTTGTGAATCTAATGGATACAACCACAACTTCTCTACTCCGAGAAATCCTCAACAAAATGGAGCGTAGAAAGAAAGAATAGAAATTTACAAGAAATGGCAAGAACCATGTTAAATGAACATAGCCTACCCAAATACTTTTGGGCCGAAGCCGTAAACACTACATGCCATATTTTGAATAGAGTTCTAGTAAGACCCTTACTCACCAAAACTCCCTATGAGTTGTGGAATAATAAAAAACCCAATGTTTCATATTTTAAAGTTTTTGGGTGTAAGTGTTTTATCTTGAATGAAAAAGATGCCTTAGGAAAATTTGATGCTAAATCCGATGAAGGAATTTTTCTTGGTTATTCTTCGGTTCCTAAAGCTTTTCATATCTTCAATAAAAGAACTTTAATTATAGAAGAATCCATTCATATTGTTTTCAATGAGATTTCCGTAATCAAGAAACCCCTTCATTCAAATTGAACCTAAATGTATTGACGAATCCATGAAAGATGATTCATGGATTATCGCAATGCAAGATAAGTTAAATCAATTTGAGAGAAATGAGGTGTGGAAGCTTGTTCCTAGGCCAAATGACCATTTAGTTATTGGTACTAAATGGGTCTTTAGAAACAAGTAAGATGAATCTGGTATCGTGGTTAGAAACAAGGCTAGATTAGTGGCCAAAGGTTTCAACCAAGAAGAAGGTATCGATTACGAAGAAACCTTCGCTCTTGTGGCTAGATTAGAAGCCATAAGGATGCTCCTTGCCTATGCTAGTAATAATAATTTTAAGTTTTTTAAAATGGATGTTAAAAGCCCTTTTCTTAATGGCTTTATTTCTGAAGAAGTTTATGTTGAACAACCTCCCGGATTTGAAAATAATAGCCTCCCTAATCATATTTTTAAATTAACTAAAGCTCTCTATAGTTTAAAATAAGCCCCAAGGGCTTGGTATGATAGACTTAGTAATTTTCTTATTGAAAATAATTTCACAAAAGGCAAGGTCGATACTACATTGTTTATCAAAAATTTTGAAAATAATTTTCTCATTGTTCATATTTATGTTGATGATATTATCTTCGGTTCTACGAATGAATCTCTTTGTGAATTTTTTGCTGAAACCATGAGTCTCAAATTTGAAATGAATTTGATGGGAGAATTAACCTTTTTCTTAGGCTTACAATTTAAGCAACTAAGCAATGACATCTTTATTAGTCAAACTAAATATGCCTTAGATCTGCTAAAAAGATTTAATATGAATAGCTCAAAAGCTATTAACACTCCTATGAGCACCTTCACTAAGTTAGAAGTTGATGAAAGTGGAGAAAGCTTCGATCAAAAAACTTATAGGGGTACGATAGAAAGTTTACTTTACCTCACTACAACTAGACCAGATATCATGTGTAGGACTTTGTACTAGGTTTCAATCGAACCCTAAGATATCTCATTTAAAGCGGTTAAAAGAATACTTAGATATCTTAAAGGTACCACAAATCTAGGATTATAGTATCCAAAATCCAAGAATTTTGAGTTAATTGTGTATGCTAATGCGGATTTTGCTGGGTATAGATTAGATAGAAAAAGCACATCAGGATCATGTCAATTTTTGGGACTTTCCCTTGTTTCCTGGTCATCTAAGAAACAAAACTCGGTTGCACTATCAACAACCGAAGTTGAGTATATTGCAGCTAGTGCATGCTGTGCACAAGTTGTGTGGATGAAAAACACCTTAGAAGATTATAAGGTCCATCTTAAAAACATTTCCATTAAATGTGTTAACACAAGTGCAATATGTTTAACAAAGAATCTCATTCAACACTCAAGAACAAAACATATTGATATTAGACATCACTTCATACGAGATCATGTCACTAATCATGATGCAATCATAGAGTTCATTGATACTAAGCATCAACTAGCTGATATTTTTACAAAACCTCTAAACGAAGAATAATTTGATTTCATTAGAAGAGAATTATGAATTTTAATGTGTCAGAATGCATAAACTTGTTAAAATCATTTTTCGGACTTTATTGATTGACTGATCAAATCACTTGATTGCCATTACAAACCTAAAATTACATGTTGGAAATTATAGTTTTTGGATACAAAAATTTCCATAACAATGAGTATGTTTTGTCTTCATGATTGTATTTGAAAATCTATATTATAGTCTTGTCCGAATGCATGAAAGTGTTAATTTCATTTTCGGATTCTCTTAACTAGTGGTATCCTAACAATCGGATTTTCTCGATACATTATCCTTTTCCGAACTTAATAAGCATATGTTATATCGAGTTCGATTCTCATCATTGATTTTTGATATATGGAATCAACTAGCAAAAACAACTCTCATACACTTATCATTTGAAAAATATTTTTTTGAGAAATGGATTTGATAAAATGATTCCTGCTTGTAAATTCCTTCTTGAAATATGGATGTTAATGTTTTTACTTGCAAGGATTTGTTTCACATACATATCTTGATCCTTGAAAAAATGGAGTATGATTTAATCTCTCATCGATTTTAACTTCATTCAAAGTAAACTCATAAATAGCTGGTATCACAAATAGCCTTCCTCCTTCATGCAAAAAGATAATAACAAATAAAAAGAAAGAAGTATTAAAAGCTATCTCCATGTCATGTTTTCCTTGAGATGTTTGCATAATTAGTATCCTATCACTCACTGTTGGAAAATGACATGAACCTAGTTATGGCATGAATAAATACCGCACTTATGCTTAAAATTTGCTTATATCATTCTCCTTTTTGTTGATGACAAAGGGGGAGAGATATATGAATTGATGCTATGAGTATTGATGCTATGATTATCCCATGCTTGCATCATCGAAAATATATGAATTGATGATAACTACGATTGCCATATTTGCATTATGCCATGTTTGCATCATAATTTTACGTGTTGATATCTTACCATGTGATGAAATGCTATGATTGATAAACACTTGAAATGTTTGCTTTTTGTTAAGATATCAAAAGCTTAAATTGTAAATTTACATGTTGATATCTTATGTTGAACTGTTACCATCATTCATATTTGAAATGTAAAACTTGAGAATGGATGTCAAGTCTTGACATCATTTTCAGTAAGATACATCATGATAGGAATCATGATGGAAGTAATTGATAAGGTTAAGAGTTCTTAACTTATCAATAAGTCTATTGAATTCAAAGGCCTTGAATTCAAGAATGACTTATCTCAAGTATGACATATAGATAGGGGGAGTTAAGGTTAACTCCGCTATCAACTGATTGTCATCGTAAAAAAGGGGGAGATTATTGAATCTCGAATTTTGATGATGAAGTCAATTGTCATTTGTTATCTAATCCATATGTTGAGATAAGTGTGCAGGATTAACTACGATGAAAGTAAGATATGCAGCAAGAGTTGCGCCAGAGTCAAGACTATGATCACATTGGGAGTTCGAGAGTTCGACGGAAGTCCGGACGGTCGCCGGAGGTTCTACGGGAATAAATCCGAGAAGTCCAGGAGCTTGCCAAAAGAAGCTCGTTGGAACTCGCCAAGTGGATCGTCGCAAGTCCAGGAGTTTGCCGAAAGTCTGTCGGAGCATCGCCGAAGGTTCGTAGGATGTTCGCCGGAAGTTCATCGGAAGCTCGCCGGAAGAAGCGATTGACGCATCGGAGCAAGTTGTAGTAAATGTCTTAAGAAATGTCGTAGTTAGCATGTAGATTAAGTTAGGAATGGGAGGTGATCCCATTAACCTAAACTAGGGGCAATTGGGCCCTTGATAGACCCAAATTGGGCCGAATGGATCAACCCATTCGGACCAGAATTCTTGCTAGGCAGTGGCACCGCAAGAGTCGATGGTGGCACCGCCCAGGAGAGGGTCTCCTAGGAAAGCTGGACCATGCAACCGCCCCAGGCAGGCGGTGGCACCGCCTGGGCTCAGTCTCCGAGCGAGACTAGGCGGTGCAACCACCCCTGACAGGTGGTGGAACCGCTTGAGCTCGGTCTCCGAGCTTTGCCAAGCGATGCAACTGCCCTAGTCAGGTGGTGGCACCACCAGGGCTCAGTCTCCGAGCGAGACTGGGTGGTGCAACCACCCTTGTCAGGTGGTGCAACCACCCCTTTCAGGTGGTGGCACCGCCCAGAGGCTCAGTCTCCGAGCTGCCAAGCGGTTGTACCGCCCTAGTCAGGAGGTGGTACCGCCAGGACCTCGGAAATCCGGGAAAATATATTTTTGAACTTCAAATTCAAACTAGTTTGGGGCCTATATATACCCCACCCTTTCCTACATGAAAGGGCACCGAAAATCCAATCTTACTCTGTGATTTTTAGAACTCAAAAGTGTTGTAAAGGCTAGAAGTTCTCCTCCCTCTTTTTCCAAGTGTTGATCTTTCAAGAGAGGAGAGAAAAGTTTATAAGGGTTGTCTCCTAAGCCCGTCAAAAGGGGTGAAACTATAAAAGGGTGGTTGGCCTTCGCCTATTAAAGGAAGGCCTCTAGTGGACGTCGGTAACCTCGTTGGTGGAGGAAGCCAAAAGTGGATGTAGGTCAAGATTGACCAAACCACTCTAAATCTCGGTTTGCATTTACTTTGAGCATCTTATCTTTACTGCAAACCTCCTTAATAGCTTACTACCTTCTGCTCATTTATAAATGTGTTTCATAGTTAAGTATTTTTCGAATCGGCGTTAAGACGGAAATCGGTTTTATCGTACGAACATCATATTTCAGTTTGCGCTTACATTCTGATTTCTATCTTAATTGCAAACTATCTTTCTTACTTTACTTCAAATACGTTTTCGTAAGCTTTCAAAGTTATTATTTGCACGAAACGACTTTTACGTCGGAATCGGATTTCAATGTACGAACGCAGTTTTAATCGTCGAAAGTTTTCCACTGCACTAATTCACCCCACCCCCCCCCCCCCCCCCCCCCCCCTCCCTCTTAGTGCTCTTGATCCTAACATCGCCCAAGTAAAACACATTGGCAAGCTATGAAGTGGATTCTCATATACTTGCAAGGGACTTCAGATGCTTGTTTGGAGTTTGGGAAAAATCATGACACTTTGGTTGGTTTCGTCAACTCTGATTATACTGTGGATCTTGATAAACGAAGATCTTTGACAGGCTATTATTTTTGTGTTGGCGGTTATGCAGTTAGTTGGAAAGCTTCCTTACAACCTGTCGTGGCTTTATCTACTATAGAGGCAGAATATATGGTAGTGACAGAGGTGATCAAAGAAGTTTTATGGTTAAAAGGTTTGTTCGGCAAATTATGTCTACATCAAGGTGTTACTATAATTTATTATGATAGTCAAAGTGCTATTCATTTGACTAAAGACTAGATGTATAATGAGAGGATGAAACACATCGACGTGAAGTTTCATTTTATTCGGGATACCATTACTAAGGGAAAGGTCCTTGTTCAGAAAATTCATACGAAGAACACTCTAGCTGATATGCTTACGAAGCCTCTTTTGATTTACAAGTTCAAGCAATGCTTAGACTTGGTTGGTGTTCATTGTTGGTGACTGCCTGTTGGGACTTTTATGAAGAAGGTGGAGCAAGTTTTGTTAATTGTCAATGTTGGGACATGCCAAGGTGGAGATTTGTTAGTTTGGCAAGTCTCACATAGTCCCACATGAGGAAAATCAAGCTTGTTATCTCCTATTGCAGCTATAAATAAGGGTCTGGGTTTTAAAGCCAGATACACCACAAGAAAACCTAATTGTTTGCTTTGGGCTTTTCTTGTTTTGTAGTTTTTAGGTGTTTTATGGCCTAGGAACATTTTCCTAAGGCATTTGTAATTGTCCCTTTTATAGTATAGTTCTGCTCCTCCTTCGTCTGTAGATGTAGGTCAATTGACCGAACCACGTAAATCTGGTGTTCTTGTCTCTTTTATTTTTTTGCTTTATTATCTTTATTGGATTACCAAATTACCCTTTGGTAAATTTCTTAGGGCCAGCTCTAACACTAAGGGGTATCGTCAAAGGTAAGGTGTTGACTATGACGAAACCTTCTCACCCGTAGTAATGCTAAAATCCATCCGAATTCTATTGGATATTGTAGCACACCATGATTAAAATCGTATTCTTAATGGGAACCTCGAGGAGGAGGTGTATATGATACAAGCCAAGGGATTCATATCCAAGGACTGCCCAAATAAGGTGTGTAGGTTGCTTAGATCCATTTATGGACTAAAGCAAGCTTCCCAAAGTTGGAACATAAGATTTAATGAGGCAATCAGATCTTATGACTTCGTTAAGAACGAAGATGAGCCTTGTGTGTACAGGAATGTTAGTGGGAGCATAGTCACCTTTTTGATGTTATATGTGGATGACATCCTGATCATTGGGAATGATATAGGACTGCTATCCATAGTAAAGACTAGGTTATCTAGACACTTCTCCATAAAGGACTTAGAGGAAACATCCTATATCTTGGGGATTCGGATCTATAGAGATAGATCTAAGAGGATGCTTGGCTTGACCCAGTCTAGGTAAATAGAAACCATTGTCAAAAGGTTTGGCATGAAAAATTCCAAGAGATGTCTCATACCGATGAGACATGAGATATCACTTTCTAGGAGTATATCCCCAAAGACTCCTGAAGAAAGGGCGACCATGGATAGGATACCCTATGCATCAGCAATAGGGTCTATCATATATGCCATGTTATGTACCAGGCCTGATATAGTGCATGCTCGGAGCGTCACGAGTAGGTATCAGGCGGATCCAGGCTTGGAGCATTGGAAAATAGTAAAGTGTATCCTTAAGTACTTGAGAAGGACTAAAGATCTTTTACTAATATATGGAGGTAGTAGCCTCCGGGTTTAAGGTTATACGGACTTAAGTTTTCAGTCTGATGTCGATGATAGCAAGTCGAATTCAGGATGTGTGTACACCTTAAATGGAGGAGTAGTATGTTGGAAGAGTTCCAAGCAAGATACTACTGCTGACTCGATTATAGAGACTGAGTATATTACTACAACAGAGGCAGCAAAAAGGAAAGTCTGGATGAAGAAGTTTATCACAAATCTCAGAGTCGGTCCAAGTAGCGAAGAGCTGATTCCTTATATTGCGACAAATATAGGGCAATTACTCAAATAAGGGAACTCGGGTCTCATCAGAAGTGTTCTGAGGAGGTTCCAGCTTATTAGAGAGATTATAACCTGATGAGACATAGTAGTGGAAAGAGTTCCATCTGAAGATAACATTGCAGATCTATTGACAAAGCCGTTGTCTCAGATTATCTTTGAGCATCATTGGGGTCTGATGGGGATTAGACACATAGGTGATTGGCTTTAGGTCAAGTGGGAGATTGCTAATCATAGGTGCCCAGTAAGCCAATCACATGAGTGATGGCACGTGTGACTTGACACAGAATCTTTTTGCTTATTATATTTTGGCATTTATTACTTTATATTGACTATTACATATATGCATGTATATATTGTGATGTCCTTGGATCTGTGCAATGGGAATCGGATCGTGATGAGATCACGATAATGAGACCGATTCACCTTTAAACGAATATCCTAAGTAATCCTGGTCATAGATCACTCGAGAGGAACATCGAGATAATCGGACAGACTAGTGTGCAGTATACCCGTCCATGTGATGGATGCAGTTGGTCTCATAGCTGCTCGTGTGGGGATACTAGGGATAGAGTATAGGTGCTCATTTGATAATGAGTTCACTGATTGATCCGCTTACGGAATGCTGGATGGTTAATGATGTCTTATTGTCAAACAGCAATTTCGTAATTCTAGTGGTGTATTTGGTCCTTAGACTTGAGACACCAAGGATGTCCTATATGAGTGCTTCATTCTTTGATACTGGACTTATAGGTTTAGATGTCTCAAATCTAGTACAACCAGTCATTGGGAGTGGCAGTCGACCTTACGAGAGCTATTGAGTATCGATAGAGGATCATCTACTCTCAACGTTATAAGAGGAATATCTCATGTGTTCTTACTCAGACAAATCCCTAGATAGGGTCATTCGGATTGAGAGAGAAAGAGTTTTCCGGGTGAATCCAATTAAAGCGCGACTCGAGTAACAATCGTATAGGTCTGACAGCACCATACCTGGTATATGGTTTTTAGGATATTAGATAGATGAGGGACTATAGGTATATGGTAACTAAGGATAGACAGGTCCAATGGATTGGATTCCCCTATATCATTTGGGTACTACGGTGTAGTGGCCTAGTACATCCATAGTCGATGTGTCGAGTGAATTATTGTGGAGATAATAATTCACTGAGCTAGAAGGAGTTCTGAGAGGTATGACTCACGGTTAGCTCGATATTGGGTCTAGAGGGTCACACACATATGGTAGGCGTTGCGATGAGTAGAGGTTCGGATATGAGATATCCGTCGGAGCCCTTGACTTATTGGATATCCAATAAACCCCTAAATTATTGGATCTTGTGGATGAGATCCAATAAGAGCCTATAAGAGATTATTGGATAGAGATTCACTAATCTAAAAGACTTGGGTAATTGGATGCAGATCCAATAACCAATAGGGGACGATCCATTAGGATTTGATAGAGGACCTCTATAAATAGGATGGATTTAGTGGTTCCTATGCTAGAGTCTTTGCTTACCTCTCCTATTCTCCTCCCTCTCTCCACCTCAAAGTAGGTCTGGAGTTTTGAGGAGCGTCGTCACAGCCTTACTGTGTAGATCACCGCTAGAGAGGAGGACGCTTGACTTTCTTCACCCTCTCCTAGAGATCTGTAAGGATTCAGGGATATACGATCTCCCTAGGTAACACAATCTATTCTATACGTAGTTTGTTTCATGAATTTTTGTACACCAATATTCACATGACAATGAACATCTTTTTTGGGAAATTGAGGATTTTGTTTTCTTGTTCTTCCACTACGCATGTGATGTCGCCCCCAAGATTTCCCAACAGGGTGACCTCGCCAAGAGCTACTACAGCAACTTTTGCTCCATTGCCCATCTTGAGGTCCATCTCACCTCTTGCCAATCTCCTAGACCTTACCAGAACCTACAATGAATTACAAATTTGATAAGTACTACTGGTATTCAATACCCATGTGTTATCATAAGAGTCTGACAAATAGAGACTGATCATGAATGTACCTAAAGCTTCTTCAAGCTTCTGTTTCACCCTCTCTATAAGGTACTCTTTACAATTCCTCATCTATTGCATATCTTTTCTATAATAGAAGCACGGGCCTTTGTCCTTTGCCTAGTCTTTCTTAGCAACATTTGCTTTACCTAGTCTGCACTTGCCCTTGCCCTTCTTAAGTGACTTTTCTGCTTTCTTTTTCTTTCTTATTTTTTTTTTATCTCACCAATGTAGAGAATTATCTTCTCTTTCTTGATAGTGTTCTCTGCCTCCCTTAACATACTGAGGAGCTCTAGGAGAATTACCTCAAGCTTGTTCATATTAAAATTCATTATGAATTGTGAAATGAAATCTAGTAGGGAATGAAGCACAAGATCGTCACACAAGTTATCCTCTAGGACCATTTCTAGACCTGTGAGTTTCTCTATCCACTCAATCATCTTTAGGACATGGTTCTGAACCGGTGTCCCCTTAGTCATCCTAGCGCAGAAGAGGCTCTTGGATATCTCATAT
>NC_088347.1:750000-770000 GCF_036884655.1 Musa acuminata AAA Group | reverse complement strand
AAAGCCAATCTTTTGCATGAGGAACTTGGCTCTAATACCACTGTTGGGAAATCTAGGGTGACAACACATGTGTTGTTGGGAAATCATGGGGGCGACATCACATGCGCAGCGGAAGAACAAGAAAACAAAATCCCCGATTCCCAAAGAGATGTTCGTCGTCGTACGAAGATTGGTACGCAAAATCCGCGAAACTTAAAACTGCATATAAAGTATGTTGTGTTACCTAGGGAGATCGTATATCCCTGTTTCCTTGCAAATCCTTAGGAGAGGGTGAAGGAGGTCAAGCGTCCTCCTCTCTAACGGTGATCCACACAGCAGGGTTGCGACGACGCTCCTCAAGACTCCATGCCTGCTCTAAGGTGGAGAGGAAGGGAAGAATAGGAAAGGCAAGCAAAGACTCTAGCCTATGAGGCTCTAAATCCCTCCTATTTATAGAGGTCCCCTGTCAAACCCTAATGGGTCCTCCCCTAGTGGGTATTGGATCTGCATCCAATAAGACAAGGGCTCCGTCGGATATCTCATATCCGAACCTCTACTCATCGTAATACCTACCATATGTGTGTGACCCTCTAGGCCCAATATCGAGCTGGCCGTGAGTCATACTTGTCAGAACTCCTTCTAACTCAATGAATTATTATCTCTGTAATAATTCACTCGACTCATCGACTACGGATGTACTAGGCCACTACGCCGTAGTCGCTAGACGATACAGGGGAATCCAATCCGTTGAACCTATCTATCCTCAATTACCGTGTACCTATAGTCCCTCATCCATCTAATATCCCAGAGACCATATATCGAGCATGGTGTTGTCAAACCCATACGGTTTCTACTCGAGTCTCGCTCTAATCGGATTCTCCCGGAGAACTCTTTCTCTCTCAACCCGAATGACCCTGGCCAGGGATTTGTTTGAGCAAGAACACATGGGATATTCCTCTCATGACGCCGAGAGTGGATGATCCTCTATCGACACTCAATAGCCCTCGTAAGGTCGACTACCACTCCCAATGACCAGCTGTACTAGATCTGGGACAGCCAAACCTATAAGTCTGGTATCAAAGAGTGGAGCACTCATACAGGACATCCTTGGTGTCTCAAGTCTAAGGACCAGATACACCACTGGACTACGGAATCGTTGTTTGACAATAAGGCATCATCAACCATCCAGCATTCCGTAAGCGAATCAATCAGTGAACTCATTCTCCAATGAGCACCTATATTGTATCCCTAGTGTCCCTACACGAGCGGCTATGAGACCAACTACATCCATCATATGGACAGGTATACAGCACACTAGTCTATCCGGTTATCACGATGTCCCTCTCGAGTAACCTATGACCGGGATTATTTAGGATGTGTTTAAAGGTGAATCGATCTCATTATCGTGATCTCATCACGATCCGATTCCCATTGCACAAATCCAAAGACATCACAATATATGTATATATTTATGCAATAGTTATAAAGTGATATACGCCAAAATATAATAAGCAAAAAGATTATGTATCAAGTCACACGTGCCATCACTCATGTGATTGGCTTGCTGGGCACCTATGACTAGTATGTGTAATGGAAGAATAAAAAATAAAATCTCATATTTCCTATAGAAAAATATGGTTTTATCATTGTGCAAAGATTGATGCGTAAAAACCTACAAAACCAAAAAACTACACATATAAGAAAGATGTGTTACTTAGGGAGATCGTATATTTCTGAAAACCTCCCATTTTGTCCTCCTCTCTAGTGGTGATCCATATGGTAGGGGCTGCGAAGATGCTCCTCAAATCACTGCCCAAATCTCTTCCTCGCGTGTACCACACAATCAAGAAGGGGTTGCCTCTTCTTGCTATCCACAAGCCCTAAATAAGGGCTATAGTATGAGGAGGAGAGAGAGAGAGAGAGGAGAATAGGAGGACCCAATCTATGACCCTTTAGTTTCCACCTATTTATGGAAGCCCCCTATTAACTTACCCAAATGGATCCTATCATATTGGGTACTAGATCTCCATCCAACTACTCATGCCACTTAGATTAGTGGGTCTCTACCTAATAATCTCTCATTGGCTCTTATTGGATCTTATCCATAGGATCCAATAATTCAAGGGTTTATAGGATATTCAATAAGATAGAGGCTCCAACAAATATCTCATATCTGAACCTCTACTCATCGCAACACCTACCATATGTGTGTGACCCTCTATGCCCAATATCGAGCTAGTTGTGTGTCATACCTATCAAAACTCCTTCTGGCTTAGTGAATTATTATCTCCATAATAATTTACTCAACTCATCGACTATAGACGTACTAGGCCACTACACCGCAGTCCCCAAACAATACAGGGGAATCCAATCCATTGGACCTATCTATTCTCAGTTATCATATATCTATAGTCCCTCATCTATCTAATACCTAATAGATCGTATGTTAGGTATGGTGCTATCAGGCTCATACAATTTCTACTTGAGTCTCGCTCTAATCGAATTCTCCTAGAGAACTCTTTCTCTCTCAATCCGAATGACCTTAACCAGGAATTTTTCTAAGTGAGAACATATGAGATATTTCTCTCATGACACAAAGAGTGGATGATCCTTTATTGATACTCAATAGCCCTCGTAAGATTGACTACCATTCTCGATGACTACCTATGTTAGATTTGGAACTTCCAAGCTTATAAGTCGTATCAAAGAATGGAGTACTCATATATGACATCCTTGGTGTCTCAAGTCTAAGGACCAAATAGAGACTACGGAATGATTGTCTAATAATAAAGCATCATCAACCATCCAGCATTTCATGAGCAAATCAATCAGTGAACTCATTCTCCGATGAGCACCTGCACTATATCCCTAGTGTCCCCACATAAGCAGTTATGAGACCAACTACCTCCATTATATGGACGGTTATATAATACACTAGTCTGTTTGGTTATCTTGATGTCCCTCTCGAGTAACCTACGATCGAAATTATTTATGATTTATGTTTAAAGGCGAATCGGTCTCATTATCATGATCTCATCACAATTCAATTCTCATTGTATAGATCCATGGACATTACAATGTATATATATTCATGCAATAAGTAATATAAAGTGATAAAATATTAAATAATATAATAAGCAAAAATAGTGCATGCAATGTCACACGTGTCATCACTCACGTGATTGGCTTGTAGGGCACCTGTAACTAGCAAGACCATGTATACTAGTAGTAATACCACTTAACACCTATGGTACCATCACCTGACATAGTCTAGGAGACTGTATCTCGGTGGTACCATCACTTGACACTAGCGGTACCACCACCAGGTCTTTTGAAAGAAGTATATTTCATACTTTTATATCTCATAGGTGGTTCTACCGCCTGGTCTAGCGGTGTCACCGCCTAACTTATGTCACTGAATGGGCCTCCCAATGAGCCTAACTCAGCCCTATATCAGGCCCAATGGGCTCCTAATTGGTTAGTAGGGTTACAGCTAATACTAACTCAATTTATGACCTAACTGCAATAATTAAGACCTAAACAATTACAATAAGAATTTAAGTTGTCTGGTATGTCATTGGTTCATCCGAACTCCCAACGAACTTCTGACGCATCATCCGAATCTTTGGCGTATCACCCGATCCATCGGCATGTTGACTCAAGTAACGTCCGATCTTAGCACAACGTCCAATTCTTCTGGCTCGATGCCCGATCTCTGATTCCGACCTAATGTATGATTTTACTACTTTAATTGTTTTACCTTTTTATGATCGAAGTGAGTCTTGCATTACTTTCTCAAAACACATTAAATCCTAACTTCATCAGTTGATTTCATTATCAAAATCTAATATTCAACAATACTAAAAATATTAAGATGCATAAGTGGGATTGAAGAATGGGTTTAGACCAAAAATATCATCTTTGTCAAATCAAATTAAACTCAATGAAAGTTGCTGCAACATTAAAATTATATTAGTAAAAGAAGAAAAAAAGGAAGAAAAACTTGAAATGGGGTCTAATGAGATTGAACCCTAAACCTCAAGACAATCTCTTAAGCACCTCAATTTTATTTTGGCCGCGTACTCTTTACTAGCCCAATAACCCACAATCCTTTCTCTTTTTCTTCAACTATTCTCTCAGCTTTTCTCATGAAAGTTAGAAAACCCCTAAGGAATATTACAGTCAGAAATGCCTAATTCTTTTCTTACTACACATAGGGTTTTAGTTTTATAAATTATAGCCTAAAATTTTTAGCTACTTTTTAGTCACCTAGAATTCGAATTTATCTTTGATTTTTGGATATATTTTAGATAATTCTCTTATAGTTCTAAGACTTCTAATATGACTTTAATTTGAGATTGGCGCATACAGTTATTACTATCCCAATCTGAGATACTTATAATCTCTTATTTACTAAAATGGGATTTTATTTGAGTTGAATTAACCCTCTTAGGCATATGATTAAGCTCTAGCCTTTTGATATGTTTTAAAAGGTTCTCTTAGGTTAAGATTTGGAATTGATTGAATACCACCTTTGTACACCAAGATATGATATTTATAAATTTAGATAATCTTAACCCAATTTCAATATAATAGAATACCTGTTGGTAGTTAAATTAGGAGGATAGCTTAGCCTCCAAATAATTCTCTTTTAAGTTAAATTTTGGTGTGTATTTACTTTTATATATCTTCTAGTTTTCTATAAAATTTTATGATAATTCAAGATCATCTAGTCAACTAAAATAGTGAAGTGAAATTTCTTTGTAGAATTGTATGATTGTTTGATTGATGCTAGATAGTTTATTTAATTATAGAGTGAATTGTTAGAAAATTTGGTGGTGGAATCTAGATAAATTTTTAGGTTAAGTATAGTTTATTTTATGAGAGATTTTATCAAAAAAATTTCATGGATTATAATAATAAATTATTATAAATCAATAATTCAAGAGGTAGAGTTCTTAATTATGGTATCGCATGACCATATGCTCTCAATTTGATAGGTGTAGTGCTTTCTAACACACTCAATCATTAAGAAATGTAATCGTTCCTTGGCATCTTCATTTTAAAATTTAATTAAGTATAAGTTTAATTTTTATAAAATAATAATCATATAAATAATCATATGCATAATGTATTTTGGAAAGTATGTTTTAAATAATATGATTGTCATGAGCTAAATATGAATGTACATATTTTGTAAGCATAGAAATATATGAATTGCGATAAAAATGTCTTGTATGGATGTATATATGATGACATGAGATGTGTGAGTATACAGATATGTTATGACGTGTAATGTACGTATATACTATGACATGTAGTATGGAAGTACACATATGTATTATGGCGTATGATATGAGAGTACACGTATATATTATGACGTACGGTGTAGGAGTACACATATATATTATAACATGTAGTGTAGGAGTATATGTATATATTACAATAATATATTGTATGAGAGTGCACGTACATATTACAATGATGTATTGTATGAGAGTGCACATATATATTATGATATATAATATGGGAGTGCACATATATATTATAGCGTACGACATGAGAGTGCTTGTATATATTATAATATGGGACATAGAATTTGTTATGTTTCCCACATATACATATAAGCATTCTAAATTATTTAGCATAAAATTTTACCTTCTTATTATGCATATACTATGTTATAAAGTTATACTAGCTAAAGAAGTATATGATAAGATTTTTACCGTTAAATATCTTATGCTAACAATTTTAAAATATTATCTACATAACATGATGAATGCTCACATGAATAAAAGCTTATACTTACTAAGTGACTACTCACTATAAACCCTATTTTACAAGTAAGGATATTAGTACCCACCCAAATGATTTAGGGTAGAGAAGTGAGCATTTTATATGTATAAATTTTAGACATGTTAACGTAGATATGGATGATGACCTATGAGCATTTTATATATATAAATTTTAGACATGTTATGTTTGGATTTTTTTTTTTTTTTGTTAGATGTTATAATTATATATAGTTATCAAAAATACTATGTACAGGGAAAACCCCTATCAATTTTGTTTAGTAATTTAGTACTTTTTAATTTTAAAATTACCTACTTTCTACTACATTCATATTGATAATAATAATAATAAAATTAAAATATGATATCCTACTTTACTCATGTATGGAGAATATGGATGGAACTAGAATTAGGGTATTACATATAAATAGGAGTGTCGAACCATATAAATTTTATGTCAACTTTTTGGTATATTTTTTTGTCATTGATGTCTAAGATTTTTTTTTTATTTTAAATCTGTTTCTTTCGCCCCCAACACTAGGAAACCTTAGTAGGGTTGTATGATTGGATAACACTTGTATTATTATATTCTTTTCAGCATAAGTTAATAGGCGTGATTGGGGAACCTTTGTATGATATTATTTTTAATCATATCCAGTGAAAACACAAGAGTTTCTATGAGATTTCTTCTTTTTTTTATGTATCTGGTCCCAGTATTTGTTGATTTGTTGTAATATCGTAGTGTATCGTTGGAGCCAAACATTTAGGTGATATAACCGTATCATTATCCTCATCTTGTTCTTGAGATTCTTCCCATGAGAGTTGAGTAGGATGATTAGGCCACATCTTCCCTCTAATACCCAGCTGAATCTCGAGAATAACATTTGTAACTCCGTTCTATTTGTCCCTTGTATGACTACTGTAAGGACTGAAACAATCCATTAAATTGATATCGTATGTGGTATTCGTGACACTAACTTGATAAGCTTTCATCGAGTTAATCTTGATAAGAATTGGTTAGAATCAGTCTGAAACCTATGAAGTGAACTGAGTCGAGAGCTCGAGATAGAAACAAACGCATCATTTTTTAAAAAAGATATTTTGTTTATTTGAAAAAAAAAAAAACTTGCAATGTGAGGATAAAGCAAAAATAGACACAGTGTGAAGATATAAAAAACAAAAACTAAGGGCCTTTTATGAGAAATCACCCTTTTTAGAAGGGATTTTTTCAAATACGGATAATTTAAGAAGATTCATGCATTTTTGTTATAAGATGAGCATCATCTGCTTATAAAGAAGGTTCAAGAAAATTATGAATATCACCAAGAAATTAATGTGAAGTGGCGTGTAATATTATTAATATTGGGATCATACATAAACACAAATGAGACCAAAGAGGAATATTAGGAAAAGATAGATCCCACCATTATCCGAAATTAATTAATTCTTAACCAATAAGCTCAAGAAAGCATAGTTTGATATGCCCTAATAAATATAGAAGGGAAGGGGCCATCAAGCACAAGGATATGGACCTTCTTTTGACAGGCTTAATTTCAAGCGTACAATAATTACCATACCTAATTGTGCTAAACCAAATCCAAATTTTTATTAATTAAATTAAAAAAATTTTGAAGGTGAACCTAAAGGGCCTCTACTAAGGAGATGTACCGCTATCCGTTTTTATTATTATTATTATTATTATATTTTTGGAATAAAGCTTCTATCATTCAACCTTTACCCGAAAAGAGTATAGCATTCCAATAAAAGAAATGGTGGGTATGAAATATAAAGTGAAAGTAAACTTTTATATATTAACAAATACTAGTAGGTCACGCAATGGAATTAAATGGAATCACAATCAAATAGAACACCAAGATTTACGTGGAAAATCTCTCCAATATAAAGGGTAAAAATCACAAGGCAAACTAGAGATAATCCACTATAAGAATAATGAATATACAAATCTCAATCTCTTACCAAAACCCTAGCAACAATCATAAGAGAATAACTGAGATATAAGGATCATGTTATTATGTACAATATCCAAATTCTCTCTCAAGTAATCACAGTAAAAAATCTACTGTAGATTTGATCTAACTTGAGATGAGAATACTGTATAGATGATTGACAACAATCTCTCTACATTGTCCTTGTTTTCTTCCTTTTCTTTCTCTTATTATATTGTCTGTTCTCCTCCTTGTCTTTGGAATCATGTGGCTATAGTATTCTCCTCGTTACTATAGTTTTTCTTTATCTTTTCGCAGCCTCCCACACTCCCCTAATATGATTTAGGATTAAATTAAGAGAGGAGATGGGCTATGGACTGTACAAGCCCATTATGAGCTAAATCTGGTGGGCCATCAGCCCAACAATGAGACCCATAAAGGATTTGGAAGTTGAGTATAACAAAATTCTTCCGCATAAATCTTTTGTGCTGCCTTCAAAAGATCAACAAAACAATTATGTACCTCCTCCACCCTCCAGTTTAAAAATCTTCACGGCTTTGCACTCAGCCTTTTTTTTTGGATTGGAGGGCCCCAGCATCAACAAATAGAGTACGTCTTGTATGTGCTGCACTTGTATTACGATCACAAATGAGGTGAATTTTTAGTTCTCAGAATTATGCTGTTATTCCCCTTGGATTTCATTTACTGCCTAGAGGAAGAGAGAAAAAAATATCTGATCGGTCAGCAGGTAATTGAGGAAATGACATTTATTCCTATTGATCCGAAGGACCATAATGAAATGACACTTAAACACCTGACCGACAGTTAACGTGGCCCCATACACCTTTTACCAACAAGTCAAAAGAACCCCAAAGTGAACATCATACCGGGTAGATTATGTGATCCTATTTAATTAGGTAAGATATATTATAGATATGATTGGATTCTGATTATGATTATTGGTCAATAGAAAAGAAGTTCATGTTAAAGTATGATTCCTTAGGAGATAACCTTGATGGGAGGAACTCTCCTAATAACTTATCCTAGACCCTCTATTCTCGTCTATAAATAGATAGGACCTCTAAGACCTAAGTATGTATCTAGTTCTCCTTACAGATCCTTACAGATTGATATTTCAGATCCGAAGATGAAGTGCTTGTAGATCAGATAAGGTTTATTATTCTGAATAATAAGAAAGATACGTATCGTAATATTGTTAGATCCAATTTATTTGATTTCAATCTTGGCATAAAAGTTTTTCTGCATTACAGATAGCATGATTACAGATTTTATATTCACAATTGGTATTAGAGCCAAGTTCTTGAGATCAAATATATTAGATCTAGTATTTTTGTTTACGATGTTGGAATGATTCGTCGGATATTATTGATCTGTTTTTTCTATATGATTTACTCTATTACTGATTATAAGCAATGTATAATTTTATGTTTCATTGATGAATTTATTGTTTACTATCATTGATGTTATTGAGATGATCATCTCTATTGATCATTGTCGACGAAAGGTCGTGTACCACCCCGCAGCCGCGCATCATGGTCGTGCGCGGGCAGAGGTTCGCTTGCAAGCGGTGGTAGTACCATGAGCATCCTGCACCGCCTATGAACGCGGTGCCCACGGAAGGCGGCGACTGCACCCCGTGTGAAGGCGGCGTCCGCCCTCATGCATAATGGTGGCGCCCGCAGAAGGTGCCTGCAGAAGGGCGGTGGCCGAAGATGGCGGCAGCCACTGCCCCCGTGGACAGAGGGTAGCGGCAGCGACCGCATCAAGCGCGGGCGGGAACCGCGGCAATCGGGCGCAGGTAGTGGCAACGGTCGTGCCCGGGCACGAGCGGCACAAGCAGCACCGCGGCATGGCAACCGCGCACCGACGGCGGCCACGTGCTGGCAGCAGCTACGCGTGGGCTGGAACCGCCGCAGCGGCTGCTCGTGGGCAAAGGCAGCCCCTGCGGCGGTAGCGACCGCGCGCTGGCAACAGTCGCGGCCAGCCGTGCGCGCCGTCCGACGGTAGCGCCACAATGGCCACGCGCAAGTAGCAAGATCGTCGTAGCGGCCGAGCGCGAGTAACAGCAACGCCGTAGCGGTCGAGCGCGAGCAGCGGTAGCGCCGCATGCAGCACCGCAGCGGTAGCGCCGCACGTGCAGGCAGTGGCGGCAGCTAGCGTAGGCGGCGGCGGCAGCAAGGCAGATTAGGGTTTTGGCATAATTACGATTTTGACCTCGAGGCTAGTTTTGCAAAATTATAGTTCTACCCTTTGCAAATTTCGTCGTTCCAATTTATGTTCTGTCAATATATTTATAATTTTACCCTCGGGTCTATTTTCTGTCAAATTATAGTTCTACCATTCATAAATTACATATTTTAGATTTATATCCTATCAAATATTTATAGTTTTATCATTATGAAATTAAGAAATTTGATTTATATTCTCAATTATAAAATTAATAAATATGATTTATTATAATTATGATTGAATTTAATTATAATTATATTTTGGTTATTTGATTAGATTTAATTTTTTATTTAAAAAATTATAAATTATGGTTTACTTTATAGTTTTCTCATATGAATTATTGATATACATGTGATAAATAAAATCCAATTATTGTTCTTGGATATTTATTTAGTTATTCACATGTATATATTTGAAATTATGAAATAATGTTTATCTTTCACATGAAAGCATGATTTATATATTATCATGATTATGAGTTTTCTTTTGTTGATTAATATTCAATAATTATTATGGTTATTATTTTATTATTAAAATGCTTAGTATTAATGTTCAATAATTATTATGATTATTATTTTATTATTGACTACTTAGCATTAATATTTAATAATTATTATGGTTGTTATTCTATTATTGAACTGCTTAGCATAAATTATAGAAATTTGATGAATATTATTTATAATTCATCTCTCTAAGTTTTATCTAACTTGTAGCTGCCAAAGTGGCTTTGGATGATAAACTTTTTTGATATGAATTACAATAAATGTCTTATCATTTATAGTATATTTTAGATTATATTTTATATTTTTGTATTGATCCTACAACCATCAAAGTGACCTGGATCGATAATTTATAAAATACATTATGAAATTAGTCCTAAATGATATTAAATAAAAATAATATTCACAATAGCAGAATGAACTAGGATAAAGAAATTTAGTGAATATTATTGTAATTTATCTTCCTAAGTTTTATCTGACCGGTAGCTATCAAAGTAGCTTGGAATGATAGGCTTATGAGATATAAATTACAATAAAGTTCATGTCATTCATGGGATATTTTAGATTGTATTTTATCTTTTTGTATTGGTCTTCCAACTACTAAAGTGACTTGGATCAATAATCTATAAAATACATTATGGAATTCATCCTAAATGACATTAAATAAAATAATATTCACGATGGTACATATAATTATGAGATTTAGATCATTCCAAAGGAGAATCTATTTCAAATAATTATATGATGGGTAGGATAATACTTTTTTGGATATTCTTGCAGTTTAGAGTTGTATACCCAAAAGTAACAATACTATTCCACAATGATAGTATCAGTCCTCCATAATTGATCTTGAGTGAACATTAGATATATCAATATTTCACCCAAAGGTGAAATATAGATGATATCAATAGTTCATCATATTTTGGAAACTCAAAGCATTAATGTTATATTATTACTATGGTACTTCCTTTATTGTGTTTCTATAAATGTCCCTATAGTTTCTGAAATAAATGGCTTGAGCATATACTGTATTGAGTGAGTGAGACCTTCATCATATTAATTGAACATAATATAATCTTAATTACCGAAAGTTCTATGAAATAAATAATTGAGGTGACTGATCAAGCAAGGTATGAAATACTCAATTTTATGATACTTAGACTTCAGTACAGTTTACAACTAGCGCATGAGAATATCTAAGGAATAATTTAAATTATCTGATAAGTCATTAGTTGATACCTTACTATGATAGTATTTAAGGAATTTAAGATTATATCCTCAAAATAAATGATAAAGACTCATAATATTTTGAGTATTACTCGATGAGTAGGTAATACTAAAATAAGGATGAAACGTAAGTCCACCTGAGTTTATAATTACTATATAAACTCATAAAAGAATATCTTCACAATAAAGTATTACTTTTATAATAAATAAAGGTATGTGAAGAAGAAATATACTATAAGATTTGATTTGAAATGAAAAAAAGGTATAAATATAACATTTATATGGTTCAAATCAAATATTATAGATATTATTGATGGATTAATTTGATGCTTCAACATATGTTACCAATAATAGATATTCATTAAAAAAAAATGAAGAGGGATAAAACTAAAAGAGAATGAGATATTTTTCATTATAGGGAATATTTTAAAGTGAAAGTGATATTAGTTTGTATTTATCGCTTATATCTAAAGATGATTCAATTTGATAAATCTTGAGGATCCATGCTTCTTATAATTCTGGGAATTTAAGTTCTTTACCTAGAATTATTAAAATATTATTTCTCTTTTGGTGGTTGTAAACTTACTGTGATTCAATAAAATTAACCTTTAAATTCTATATAATAGTCTATACAGAATTAATATGAATCATAAGTTTACAATGATCCTATAATTAAATATTGAAGTGAAATGTAGTTTTATAAACTCCTTGAGGTTATGTTTATCACTCTATGCTTTTGTCTCATTAAAGAGAGACATTTTATCACCATATAAATAATCTGTTGATATATGATTATATATATCTAATTCATGTAAAGTCTATGACCGTTTACACTCTTAAAGTGTATATAAATGAAGTTGATAGACAATTAGATAAAAAAAGTCAAGATCATCATATGTGACAAGGGTGATAAATTTTATGGTATTTATAATGAACCCAATTATAATTTTTTTGCTAGATTCTTAGAAAAATAAGGTATATGATTTACCAGATGTGTTACAGCAGAATATGATTGTTGAAATATATTATCGTACCTTATAGATATGGTTAAGAGCAATGATAAGTTATTCTTTTATACCCAAATCAATGTGAGAAGAAGCTCCAAGGACAATTACGTATATCTTGAATTGTGTTCCTAGTAAGTAAATTACATGATTTTTTTTTAAGTTATGAAATGATAGGAAACCTAACTTAAGATATTTATATATTTGATATTGTCTTATGGAGATAAAGATCTTCAACTCACATAAAAAGAAAATTAAATTTAATAATTATTTTTGAATATTTTATTATCTATTCAGAAAAGTTTAAAGGGGTACATATTTTATTGCTCTAATCATAGTACGAGGACAATTAAATCGGGTAACATAAGATTCCTATAAAATAGCAAATTAGTAAAAGTGAAAATCTCATAATTTAATTTTGATATAAAGGAGATACAAGTTAATACTCTTTTATTATTCGAGAGATTGTTGTTACTCAAATTATTAAATGATTTGATAAAATTGAATAACAAAATAACATTACTAAACTCTCACATTATATTGATTTCATTATTAATGGTCTTGTAGAACAATCATAATTGATAACTTTGATAATATCTCAAAAGAGAAGGAATCATGTCATTTATCATTATTATGTTGTATATCTACAAGAATTATATTATGATATAGGAATCAGAATGGATCCCTTATTTTTGTCACGGGTCATGAAAAGTAATGATTGTAAAAAGTAATATGATGCAATAAAAAAAGAGTTAAAATCAATAATCAGAATGGTGTCTGATAAATTTATCGAATTGTCCAATAATAGTAAAAGGGTCTATTATATAAATATGACTGAAAGGACAATGTCGAACGATATAATGGTCAGACTTGTAGTTAAAAGTTTTACTTATAAAAAATATATCGATTATAACGAGATTTTTAATAAACTCGTTAAGAATCATCATGACATTAGTGATTCATTATGAGTTTGAGTTATATCATAATGATATGAAAATATTTTTAAAAAATCTAGTTTTATATGGGTTACTTTAAATGATTTACAAATAAAATAAAAGAAATATAAAGTTTGGTAGATAAATTCAGGAATTCATTTATGACCTTAAACAAGCTTCAAGAATGATATATAAAGGTTCTTGATATCATTATTTTTAAATTTAAGATAAATACTATTAATCAGTATTTATATCAGTGGGAGCAAGTTTATTATATTGGTCTTATATATGGATAATATTTTGCTTTACCAATAGTGATCTTGATTTTTTATACTAAATCAAGAATTTATCATTAAGAGTTTTAATATGGTTGATATAATGAGACATCTTATATTATTAACATTGAGTAATCCAAGGATAGACCTCAATGATTATGAAGATTATCTTAGAAAGGATATAACAACCGAGTCTTGAAAATATTTTAATATACAGCTTTGTTCAGTCAATCATAAAAGCAAAGTTTTAGTCAATAGTAAATATTTTAAAATAACTTGAAAAGAATCAGATAAAGAAGATATTCTTTGTATATGCGCAGTTGGAAGTCTATGCTCAAGCCTCTGTTAGAAAATATATCAGTTTTTACAATTAAAATATTAGATATATATTGGAGTTACCCGGAAATAAAAACACTAAAAGACTACAGAGAAAATAATAAGATATTCGGAATGGACAAAGGATTATATGCTCATATGTATGAAATTATATTAGCTTGAAATAATGGTATTTTTCAGATGTTGATTATATAAATTACCTCGATAATAGGAAGTCCACCTTATGGTTAATATCTATGTCAATTAGAAGGGCAATTTATTATTATTAATAATAGAAGTTGATTTTGTGGTTTGCTTTGAGACCATTAATCAATTTTTTTATTGTAAAATTTTTATCTCCGGACTTGGTGTAGTCAGACTCAATTACCAAGTCGTTGAAGATATTTTATGACATTGCAGTAGTTTTCTTCTCTAAGAATGACAAGTATTGTTGCATCTATATGCATTATGGTATAAAGTACTTGATGGTTAGAGAAGATGAGTCCAGAAATATATAATGTCAATTAATTACTTGAGTTCCACTGTATTGATTGTTGATCCATTCACTTAGGACTTACAGTCTAAAATATTTTGAAAGAACATGTTCTTATGATTGGGTTTATGAGCAACCCATAAAGGATATGGTAATGCATGTTTAAGTGGATACTATAATTGACATTCTTGCTTATGTACTTGAAGTTATTTGTTTCTACTATTCAGTTCACAATTATATATGTACATATTATGGTTGAATGTGATGATAGGATTGTCTTAACAAGACAAATTATAGGGGTCATTTTGGACTGCATTAGGAAAGGCTAACAGTATTGTGGTATATAGAAGGAAGTGTGACACTGATGGCATACAATCGCTATGACTCATATTGTTAATCAAACTTAATGTAGTAATAATATTATTATTATTGGACTTATTGGCCTATTTTATAAAATTCACGCGCGAGTATATAGTTTTTCCAAAAATTTCAGAATCCAATTGAGTCAAATTATTTTTAAATAAAATTTGTTTATTTATTTTTTATTTTAAGTCCTTTTGTATCTTACTAATTATTGGGCGAAGTGGGAGAACGTTATATTATGTTGCCCTATTTAATTAGGTAAGATATATTATAGATATGATTGGATTCTGATTATGATTATTGGCCAATAGAAAAGAAGTCCATGTTAAAATATGATTCCATAGGAGATAACGTTGATGGGAGGAACAATTGAGATATTAAGGTTTTTTTCTCAATCTCTCTCTTCCCTAATCCCCTAATCCATCAATCTAGTGATCTTGTGAAAAGATAGGAAGAGAGGAAACAAATCTAGTTCTCTTTGCAGATCCTTACAGATTGATATTTTAGATCTGAAGATGAAGCGCTTGTAGATGTTTATTTTTCTGAACAACAAAAAAGAAGGTATGTATCGTAATATTGTTAGATCCAATTTATTTCTAATAGCAACGTCACTACCATCATCTCTCCATAAGTTTTTTTTCTTTTTTTAACCGACTCCTCAATAAACTTAGCAACGTACGAGACAATGGTATTAATTACAATATAGTTGAAACGGGGGTTTTGCAGGTGAGTGCCAGCTGAAATTAACCACTGAAGCCAATCGATACTTGTAAAGTAATTTAAAAGATCCTTTTTGTCTTTTCCTTCTTTCTTTTTTCTTTTTTCCCCCAACGTGACATACTATCAGGTCATCGGATCAAAGGTGGGTCATTCATCCCGCGAGCTGATAGCCTTTTTGAACTTCTAGTTTTTTCAACCATTAACCAGTTTAAGAGCATTTCTGAGTCAAAATTTCTTTCAAATTTCACATGGCTTGTGGAAATGATTTCAATGAACCGACGCCAATGCCGTATCTACAATATATATATATATATATATATATATATATATATATATATATATACGGCAGTGTGATGCTGATGTTGGTGGTTGTTGTTGTCGTTGTTGTTCACGCACCACGTTCCTGGTTCTGCCTCAAGGATCTCCTGAAGTGGGAGTTGCGGTACAAACTGTTGCCATCCCTGTGCAGGGTGACCTCGGAATGAATCACCGAGTTAGGAAATCGCTGCTTGTGCCTCCGATCGCGGTTGTGGTGGCCGTGGTGCGTCTCTTCCGTCTCCGTGTCCAGTTTCTCCGCCTTCGTATCCTCGGTGACTCGCTCCGTTGGCGCAACGTAGACGAAGGAGCCAACAGGCACATCGTTCAGGTTGAGAAGCGGCTCCAATGTCTCCACGACGGTCCTCATGTTGGGCCTCGATTTGGGATTGTGGCTCAAGCATTTGTAGGCAATTGCAGCGGCCTTTTGGGCGCCTTTGGACGAGTACTGGCCGTCGAGATTGGGGTCCATGACGCGGCTTATCTTGTCTGAATTGTTGAGGTAGGGTCGAGCCCAATCGACAAGGTTCTTTTGCCGATTGGGTCGGGTTTTGTCGACGCACCGTCTCCCAGCCAGTAGTTCCAACAACACGACTCCGAAGCTGTAGACGTCACTTTTGGCCGTTAGGTGACCTGCGCAGGGATCCAATTGCTTGTTGGTTAATCAGCGGTAGCCACGGCGGCGTAGCCATGTGGTGACGTTGGTTGTTTGTTGTCTTTCTTACCGGTTAATACGTACTCCGGTGCCGCGTACCCACGTGTACCCATGACACGCGTGGTGACGTGGGTGTTGTCTCCCTGCGGCCCATCCTTTGCCAGACCGAAATCCGAAAGCTTCACCGTGTAATCCTGCGATACTTAGTCAACGTTGCCGTCGATCTCACACGTCAATGAGGTAAGCTTGGAGGTTGGTTTGTAAGGAGATCGTCTTTTATTTTTACTATTTTTATTTGGTTAAAGGTTGGGGTTAAAATGCAACTTGCATTTGATGTGTTGTTGGATCCATCGAGGTCAAAGATACTTACCGAGTCGAGCAGTATGTTTGACGCTTTAAAATCGCGGTAGATGACCGGCTTCTCGGCTTCATGCAGAAAGGCGAGGCCCTTGGCGGCTCCCACTGCTATCTTTAGCCTCGTTGACCACGGCAATGAAGCAAGCAGTCCTGCGCAGATAAAAGAGTAGGTAAACATTAACTAACCCTCATATAGGTTCCACCTGAACTGTGTCTGTCATCTACCAAAGCCATTGCAAGTCAACGAAAAACGAGCCAGCAGGCCCCAAGCGAGCACTGATGCGCATGGAAAAATGACAAAGTTGATGAGCACAAAATTGAATTACAGAAAATAATTTGAAGTGATAGTTCAACCTTGCTTGCGCAAGTTGCATACTAACGTTGTTCGAAAGCAAGTGCTTCGTTAGATTATGTTTATATACTTGTCATGAAAGCAAGTGTTTCATAAGGACACAGGAAACCAACTTTCGCATGTTCCTTAGGTATATATAAAAGCAAAATAAGCATATTCTATTGAGGATTTTATGACCTGATGGATGCTCTATTAGGATATGAGCAGAGTAAAATTTAAAGCACAAAGAAAGACTGTCATTCAACAAAAAAAAAGAAAAAGACAACTGTTGCTTCTTTGTTGTTTCAAGAATTAGACTTACTCTTAAAGAGATGGTTTTCCAAGCTTCCTCGAGGCATATACTCGTAGACGAGCATCCTGTGCTCATCTTCACAACAATAACCAATCAGTTTAACGAGATGGGGATGCCGCAGTTGCCCAAGAAAGATGACCTCGGCCTGAAGTCACACGGACAGCAACTAGATCACGCACAAAGAAACCTGATACGAGTTTAACTAACAGAGCTTAATAGCTTGAAAGAGGTCCAAGTCATGGTGGTAGCTAGCGCTCACCAGCCACTCTCTGTGGCCCTGCAAGCCGTCCAAATCCAGGGACTTCACCGCCACATGCGGCTCCTTGAGTCCTGGCCGAAGCTTGTCGTCGATGTAACCCTTGTAGACGGGGCCAAATCCACCTGATCCGATGAAATTGGTCATGGAGAAGTTCCTCGTGACAGCTTTGAGCTCTCCAATGGTGAATACATGGAGGTTGGATCCTGCGAGAGTCAACGACAGGTCCTCGGGCGAGAATGGTGCGCTGGAGTTGCTTATATCAGAACTCGAGCTGCACTGGAGCTTTCTGGGACTTGTTGCAGAGTTCTCAACGCTCTTCGCCCAGCAGCCGGTTAAGAATGACTTCCATGAATTACTGGACATCTTGGAGAAGGGGTTGCGACCGAGTTTGAGGAGGAAGAGGAAGGTAGTTTAGGCACAACTCAGCAGCGAGATGTGCACATACATATAAGGCGTGACTTCCTCAATGCTTGTGGTGTGTAATGACTGAACTGTCCGTTGACTCGGACAACGTCACAAAGGAAATCTGTGGGAAACTCTGGAACAGAAGGAATGGTTTGGTTTGAGGGGCTTTTTCATTATTATTATTATTATTATTATTATTATTATTATCATCATCATTATCATTATTCTATTGAGGCATTTGAACGACTGAATGCTACAATTATGAGATGTAATGACGTGTAAGCCTCTCCAGAAACTGACATTGTACCATCAGGGAACCTTCCCTGGTTTCGTTTTGACATGGTGATCGGCCCCACCATCAACCATGTTTTGGTGGCTTAATCGTTGGGTATCTCGCCTGCTCTGCTTATCCAGAGATAAGAGAGACCATGTAACCTGTTCACTGGTTCTTCTTTTGGATCGAAGTGGTACTCTAGCTCAATAATTGATAATTAGTGCTAGTTTCGGCATGCATGCTCTGACTGCTTCAAGCACGCACGCAGGCCACAAAAAAGACAAGGCATCATCAAACGGAGACACTCAACTGGTAGTTATTTCCGTTTTGTGCCCCAACGGAGAAACATGCACAGTGGATATGAAAGTTTGGTTCACATACATCTATATTAGTCCCTCCTTAAGACGACCAAGTGTCTCTAAGGCTTACTCTGTTAGACCTTTTCAGTTAATTCTTTAATCTACCATAATCTTCTATTTGATTAGTTTATCTTGTGGATGATGCCACACCCAGGTTCCTATGGCAATATAATTTGCTTATACAAGTAGTACCATCGAAAACATTGGAAGAAAAGAAAAAAGAAGACAGAAGAAATCAAAAGAGATGTAGAAGAAGATTCAAGGATCAAGAGGTGCCAAATTTTCTTTTATTGATCGATTAATTGACAGAAGACTTTTTTTTTTTTTTTATTCTTCTTCTTCTTTCTTTTTCTTGGAGGACAAGAAATTTCACCTCTACTTAGTTTGAAATGCCATACTCTATGGATGAGTTTTTCTTTTTTCTTCTTGCACCTATGTGTTGTGGTTCTTATCCAAGACCGTGACTTGTACGAAGGAATGTTTTCTTGATCGGTATTCCATAGTCAAATGAATTTTGATTGAAAAGAACTTGAAATTAGGATCATCATAATACAAAGAAGACGATTGTTTAATAATAATAATAATAATAATTTTGATTGTTTAATAATATATATATATATATGATATAATTTGATATATGAGTACCAAAAGTAATAATTACTTTGGTTTGGATTTATTGTTCTCGTGTGTCCTCAATCATAGGACCTTATTCTAGAATAGTGAACTAACACCACCAAATCGAAATAGCTGGATCCGTCCTTTCGATCTGTCAGTTGACGCGTCTTTCTCTGCAAAAGGTTGTTGAAATTTTAAGCAAAGGAACTTTGGGGCACCAATACAAATAGTATAAGCTTGTGTTTATTGAGGTGCAAATAGTTTCAAAAGACAACCTGTAAAGGTTGACATCATCGAATATATATATATATATATATA
>NC_088347.1:732500-747500 GCF_036884655.1 Musa acuminata AAA Group | reverse complement strand
CAACTTTTGCATTAGCCAAAACCCAAATAATTAGATGAAAGGTTAAAGAAAACAAACCTGAAGAGTTGCAGCCAACGTGAGTTTGAGAAGAGAAGGGAAGAAGAAGAAGAAGAAGAGCTTGAGGTTTTTCACCAATTTTCTCACCTTTGGGATTCAAATAATTTTAAGGCACGTGTTCTAACCCCATCCCACAGTAACCTTAATCTTTGTTTCCATTTTTATTCTGCAAAATTTGAAAGATTTCAACTGAGAACCAGACCTCCTTTCGTTTTGATATAAAGCTATGAATCTGTAATTTTTCGGTAATCTGACCTCTATGCAATGTTTCGGTCATAACATTTTGTAATAAACTCTGATTTTTGAAAGTAGACAAAAAAACCTTTATTTTGATACTAAGATCGAACGATTTGGAGTTTAAATGTCTACTAAGACTTCTGTTTAAATTAACCCTACAGATTCTGTAAAACAGGGACCGAAATTTCTGACCTCTTGTTGCTTAACTACTTATAACTTTCTGCTGTGAACTCAGATTCATACAAAGTATGATTTATTCGAAGCTAGACTCAAAATTATTTCTGTATATACCTGATTTGAAATTTTTGGAGTACAATTGCTAACTGAAACATCTGCTTTCATCGACCCTATGGATTTAGTAAAACAGAGCTAATATTTTCAGACCTTATGCTACAAAATTATCTGTAACTCCCTGTCGTAAATTCCAATTCTTGTTAAACTTGATTTTCCTAAAACTAGATTGACAAAGCTTTCTAATGACACCTATTTTGTATAAATTGGAGTATAATTGGTTATCCAAATAGTTCATACAATGTTCCTATCAAATTCCGCCAGAATCGAGGTTTGGTCGATTTCATCAAACATGCTACTATTTCATCTTGTATCTCTGCTTTGTATTTTGATACCTCATTTGTTTGAAAACTGTCCTCTTTGCTATGGATATGTTAGTCATTTGCTGAGCTTTATATGCTTACCTCGTTGCTATATAAATTTTTCAGGATAGCTTATCGCTCACTAAAATGTGTAAATTGGGTTGAGGCAGTGGAAGACTAGAAGATTTTGGGGCAAATATTTTGTACTTGATAGGTTGATGTTGTATAAGTTCTTTTTGGGTGTAATGAAATATCAATGACAAATCTAGATTGATGTATCTTGTAAATATTTGAAAAGTACCTCTTACGTTAGGATTTTGGAAATGTTAAGTCTAAACTGTGTACTGATATAAACATGTAGTACATGTTGGTTTTGTGATTACGTTAATTACCGCGCTTATGGATTTATGATATAGTTATGGTTTAGTTAAGTTACTTTTAGATTTTAAGAATCATCTAGTGACATGATGTATGATTATAAACTACACAGGTTTTGTGAATTATGGATTGTAGAGGTGAATGACTTGAATGTTTTTCTTAGTGACCTCAAATGTGTGATTGGATCCTGGATTGTTTGTTGAATTAAATATTATCAATCTTGAATTAGGTTCACACCTCCTAAATGAGAATTAAATTCGGGGGGGCGTGACAGAGTGGTATCAGAGCATGGTTTGAGGATCACTGAAATATTTGATATGTTGACGTGCAAAATATATTGAGGTCTAGTGAACTATAGTGATTGGTGGAATTTTTCTTTGATGCATTTTAGGAATCTAGGATGATGAGGACATTTAGTCCTCCTACTTTATCTATTTTGATTAATTAAGTGCGATAAAAGGGTTGATCGGGGATATTAAATCAAAGTGGCGCAATAAAAGCGTGGTGAACCTAATACATTTGTAGCAAAAAAAAAAAATAGATGATGCGATTGGAGAAGATATTTGATGTACGAAATTGTTTTGATGATCAAAAGAATAGGAATAGCAAGGACAAGTTTACTAAAAAAAAAAAAAGATTAGTAATGAATTAGATTATGATAACAAGAGGGTCAAGACATCATCGATTTAACAAGGGAAGTCACCACAAAAGATTCAATCCTGTGTACGATGTGAGTTAAATTATGAAATAAGTTTGTATTGGTAGGTGACTGGAGCCTATTTTGCTTGTGAAAATTTGGATCATAAAATAAAAGACTGCCCTTTGGATAAGAAGAAAGAATCACTGCCTCATAAATCATTAGCCCATGCCAGAGTGTATGTTATCACGGAATATGATTCTAAAACTTCTGAATTAGTGGTCGAAGGTACTATTCATGTTTATGAAAGAATGCAAATATTTGTTTGACCATGTGTCTCATTTATGATTTGATTCACAATATTTTGCTTATCACATGGGTATTCAACCTAAACCACTGGATTATATGCTATACGTAAATACTACTATTGGGGATTGTTTGATAACAAACTCGATCTGGTCATCTTGTTTGATTTCTATTGGAGAACACGAACTTCTTGCTGATTTGGTTCTCCTAGATATTTAGAGTTTTGATATTATACTAAGTATGGATTGACTATCTTCCAATCATACCAATATAGATTGTTATACAAAATGATCACTTTTTGTATACTAGATCATCCCATCTTTTATTTTGAGAGTACTGGGCATGATTTACCTCCTTGCCTGATGTATTTCCAAATGACTTGCCTGGTTTATCTCCAGATAGAGAGGGTGAATTTACTATTGATCTGGTCCCCAGGACAACCCAAATATCTAAGCCTCCTTACGGAATGGCACCACTTGAGCTAGAGGAATTGAAAAAGCAACTACAAGAACTATTAGATAAGGGTTTCAGTCGACCCGGTGCTTCACCATGGGGTGATGATTATGAGCAAAGTTTTCAAGAGTTAAAAAGGAGATTGACTAGTGCCTCTATTCTCACTATTCCAAGTGGTGATGAGGGATTTATGGTTTACACTGATGCTTCAAGAAAGGGCCTTGGATGTGTTTTGATGTAAGAAGGGAAAGTGATTGCTTATGCTTCTAGACAACTAAAGAGTTACGAACTGAATTATCCAACTCATGATTTAGAATTGGCAGCAATTATTTTTTTTTTCTAAAGATTTGGAGGCATTACTTGTATGGGCGAACATTTAAAATCTTTACTGATCACAAGAGTTTAAAGTATATTTTTACTAAAAAAAAAAAAAGAGTTAAACATGAGGCAGCGGAGATGGATAGAACTTCGAAAGGATTATGATTGTATCATTCATTATCACCCGGGTAAAACTAATGTTGTAGCAGATGCCCTTAGTAAAAAAAAAAAATCTATAAGTTTTATGACGACTTTGGTTGTGAAGTAATGGAAGTTATTAGAAGAGAAGGGCAAGACTCAATGATATTAATAGCCTCCATCCAAGTGCAATATGATCTCATTCAACAAATTAAAAATGACAACTACGAGATCAACACTTGATCTGCTTAAGGAATAAAGTGGAAAAGGGATTGAAACTGAATTTTCGAGTTTCAAATGATGGCCTATTAAGATTTGGGGATAGAATATGTGTTCCAAATGACTAAGATATAAAAAAAAAATCAAATCCTAAGGGAAGGTCATAATTCAAAGTACACCATGCAACCTGGTTGCACTAAGATGTATAGAGATATCCAAAGTCATTATTGGTGGGAAGGCATGAAGAAGGAGATTGCAATATATGTTTCAAAGTGTTTGACTTGTCAGCAAATCAAAGCAGAACACCAAAGACCTAGAGGTTTATTGCAACCTTTAGATATTCCTGAATGAAAATTAAATTCGAGGAAGCATGACAGAGTGGGAATGTATTACCATGGACTTTATTTCAGGACTACCCCGAACTTCTAGAAAGCATAATGCTTTTGGGTTATCATTGATAGGTTAACGAAATCTGCACATTTTCTACCGATCAATATGACTTATTCTCTTGATAGGCTTGTAGATTTATATATCAATAAAATAGTAAGACTTCATGGTGTTCCAAAGGAGATCATCTTTGATAGAGACTCCAGATTTCTATTTAGATTTTTGGAGAAGGTTATAGGAATCTATGGGCGCTAAAGTCAAGTTTAGCACTGCTTATCACTCTCAAACTAATGGTCAATCAGAAAGAACCATTCAAACACTTGAGGATTTGCTTCAAGCCTATGTTATGGATTGGAAAGGTAAATGGGATAAAGATATTTCTCTTATTGAGTTCACTTACAATAATAGTTATCATTCAAGTATTCAGATGGCTCCTTATGAAGCTATATATGGGCGAAAGTGCAGGACACCTATATGTTGGGAAGAAATTGATGATAGAAAGTTATTAGCACCAGAAAAAGTACAAGAGACTACTGAGAAAATTCAACTTATAAGAAAAATATTAAAGACTGCTAAGAGTCGTCAAAGGAGTTATGCTGATAACAGAAGATGAAATATTGAGTTTCAAATCGGGGATTTTGTATTCCTAAAGGTCTCCCCTTCTAAAGGTATTGTAAGATTTGGGAAGAAATGAAAGTTAAGCCCAAGATTTATTGGACCTTTTGAGATTCTTGAGAGGGTTGGTTATGCCGCTTATAGGATTGTCTTGCCACCATCATTATGCCATATCCATGATATATTTTATGTTTCAATGATCAGAAAGTATATACCTGATCCCTCTCATATCATTAAGTATGAGCCGATGGTGATTGATAAAGACTTGTCTTATGTGGAAGAGACCACTCAGATTATTGATAAAAAAAAAAAAAAATCTTGAGGAATCGGGTCATCCCTCTAGTTAAAGTGATCTGGAAATATCATTCTGAAGAGGAAACAACTTGGGAGCTTAGGAAGAAATGATGAAAGCTTATCCTCATCTTTTCGTTGAATGAGGTATGATAAATTTAGAGGACTAATTTTTTCTTTAATGAGGGGAGAGTGTAACATCCCCCATTTTTGAAAATTTAGTAAAAAAAGTTTGTTTGTAAAAATAAGGATTGTTTAATAATTATTTTATATTAAATGATATTATATTAAAAGTTTATGACTAGGGACCTAAGAGTAAATATTAGAAGTTTGATATAATTTATGAAAGATTCAGATTTAAGTTTATATATATATATATATATATATATATATATATATATATATATATATATATATATAAATAGTGGACATGTGCCACTAGCTAACTTAAGAGTGCCACTTATCTTTGCTCTAAAGATGACACCTAGCCCCTTTCATGCATGCATGATACCTTGCAACTTTTGCATTAGCCAAAACCCAAATAATTAGATGAAAGGTTAAAGAAAACAAACCTGAAGAGTTGCAGCCAACGTGAGTTTGAGAAGAGAAGGGAAGAAGAAGAAGAAGAAGAAGAAGAAGAAGAAGAAGAGCTTGAGGTTTTTCACCAATTTTCTCACCTTTGGGATTCAAATAATTTTAAGGCAAGTGTTCTAACCCCATCCCACAGTAACCTTAATCTCTGTTTCCATTTTTATTCTGCAAAATTTGAAAGATTTCAACTGAGAACTAGACCTCCTTTCTGTTTGATATAAAGCTATGAATCTATAATTTTTCGGTAATCTGACCTCTATGCAATGTTTCGGTCATAACATTTTGTAATAAACTCTGATTTAGACAAATCCTGTTCCATTTAAAAGTAGACAAAAAAAACCTTTATTTTGATACTAAGATTGAACGATTTGGAGTTTAAATGCCTACTAAGACTTCTGTTTATATTAACCCTACAGATTCTGTAAAATAGGGACCAAAATTTCTGACCTCTTGTTGCTTAACTACTTATAACTTTCTGCTGTGAACTCAGATTCATACAAAGTATGATTTATTCGAAGCTAGACTCAAAATTATTTCTGTATATACCTAATTTGAAATTTTTGGAGTACAATTGCTAACCGAAACATCTGCTTTCATCGACCCTATGGATTCAGTAAAACAGAGCTAATATTTTCAGACCTTACGCTACAAAATTATCTGTAACTCCCTGTCGTAAATTCCAATTCTTGTTAAACTTGATTTTCCTAAAACTAGATTGACAAAGATTTCTAATGACACTTATTTTGTATAAATTGGAGCATAATTGGTTATCTAAATAGTTCATACAATGTTCCTATCAAATTTCGCCAGAATCGAGCTTTGGTCGATTTCGGCTTTCCTTGTTTCTTCTCTTTGGAAATCGATTTTGGAAAAAAACTCTTACTTCATTTAAGCTTTACATTATTACCTTAAATTTCTGTATACTTTTGTCCTTTATTTATTTGTACATCTGCAGCTATCATCTAAAGATCATGTTTGCATCGTAATGATTCGGCACATGCATCCCAATGTTCCGCATTTGCTTTCGATATGTGCCTCTTCCAGTTTCATTTCTTTAGACATTGAACTTATCTAACTTTCTTATTTCAATTGAGCTATATATGGTTTCTTGGAATCCTTGTATGCTCTTGCTTTTGTTTCCTTTCAAATCTGAATACATTGTGAAAGATTATGTTTGTATCGTATTGACTCGAAAGGCATATGTACATTTCATTGTTCCGCATGTGCTTCCAATATATGCTAATTTCAGTATTCATACTGTCCCTTTGTACTCCGGTGTTTGTGGGATAAATGTGAACCTTTGCTAGAAATGGTAAAGGGAGTTATGCTTAGAGCCCGCGATGCTCTGCCGACCCCCTATGACTTCATTCAGACGTGGGGGGATGAAGCTCCCAGACGTGGGAGACTTATGTTTGTTGGTCATTCAGAAATGGATGGACCATATTATGTTATGATCCCACTTCACCTTCTATGTGTTTGATATGATATCCAAAGCTTTGGCTATGTTTCTATGCATGCTTTGGATAAGAATGAAATGAATGCATCGTTATGTGACATTTGAGATTCTATTCATGTTTTGTTCTTTGATATATTTCCGAAATGTTATAAGAATTTGTTATACCTTGAAAGCTACCATATGTCATCGTATGCTCCTTATGCCAATGATATGCTCCAGTTATCATTCCTCGATTGTATAAACAAAACGTGCTTTAAACGAAATGACATCGTAATTCTGCATTCATGATATCCAAAATGCTCCTTACGTCTTTGTTATGCCTTGAAATTACCATATGTCAGCGATATGCTCCTTATGCCAATGATATGCTCCAATTACCTTTCCTCGATTATATGAATAAAACGTGCTTCGAACGATATGATATTGTAATTCTGCATTCAAACAAAACATGCTACTATTTCATCTTGTATCTCTGCTTTGTATTTTCATACCTCATTTGTTTGAAAACTGTCCTCTTTGCTATGGATATGTTAGTCATTTGCTGAGCTTTATATGCTCACCCCGTTGCTATATAAATTTTTCAGGATAGCTTATCGCTCACTAAAATGTGTAAATTGGGTTGAGGCAGTGGAAGACTAGAAGATTTTGGGGCAAATATTTTGTACTTGATAGGTTGATGTTGTATAAGTTCTTTTTGGGTGTAATGAAATATCAATGACAAATCTAGATTGATGTATCTTGTAAATATTTGAAAAGTACCTCTTACGTCAGGATTTTGGAAATATTAAGTCTAAACTGTGTACTGATATAAACATGTAGTACATGTTGGTTTTGTGATTGCGTTAATTACCACGCTTATGGATTTATGATATAGTTATGGTTTAGTTAAGTTGCTTTTGGATTTTAAGAATCATCTAGTGACATGATGTATGATTATAAACTGCACAGGTTTTGTGAATTATGGATTATATAGGTGAATGACTTGAATGTTTTTCTTAGTGACATCAAATGTGTGATTGGATCCTGGATTGTTTGTTGAATTAAATATTATCAATCTTGAATTAGGTTCACACCTCCTAAATGAGAATTAAATTCGGGGGGGCGTGACACCGAGGGACCACCACTGCCGCCGCTGTTGCCCAGCCAGCAGCCACCGCCGCCGTCGCTGCCCCCACCCGACCAACGACCTCTCCTCCTCGCCTCTCCATCTCGCTCGAGCGAGAAGGGCTGCCGGCGCCATTTCCCAGCCAGTAGATCACCCCATCGCCGCTTATACCATCGACAATGCCGCCCCGCCCACCGCCATCGTGCCACCCCGCTCAGCCAGCGACGACGTCGCTCGCTGCCCAGCCTACCACCGTTGATTCTTATTTTCCAATATAGCCTCTGTTAGGATCAAGAGCACTAAGAGGGGGGCGGGGGGGGGGTGAATTAGTACAGTGAAAAATTTTCGACGATTAAAACTGCGTTCGTACGTTGAAATCCGATTCTAACGTAAAAGTCATTTCGTGCAGATAATAACTTTGAAAGCTTACGGAAACATATTTGAAGTAAAGGAAGGCAATTTGCAGTTAAGATAAATAGCATGAAGGAAATGCAAACCAGATTTTAGAGTGGTTCGGTCAAACATGACCTACATCCACTTTCGGCTTCCTCCTTTGACGAGGTCACCGACATCTACTAGAGGCCTTCCTTCAATAGGCGAAGACCAACCACCCTTTTAGAGTTTCACTCCTTTTGACGGGCTTAGAAGACAACCCTTAAAGAATTTCTCTCCTATCTTGAAAGCTCAAAACTTGGAAGAAAAGAGAGAGGAGAACTTCTAGCCTTTATAACACTTTTGAACTCTAAAAATCACAGAGTAAGATTGGATTTTCGGTGCTTTTGGGTTTTCCTTTCATGCAAGAAAGGGTGGGGTTTATATAGGCCCCAAATTGGTTTGAATTTGAAGCTCAAAAGTGTATTTTCCTGGATTTCTGGGGTCCTGGTGGTACTACCTCCTGACTAAGGCATTACAACTGCCTAACAGAGCTCGGAGATCAAGCTCTAGCGGTGCCACCGCCTGACAGGGGTGGTTGCACCACCCAGTCACGCTCGGAGACTGAGCCTAGGCGATGCCACCGCTTAACTAGGGCGGTTGCATCGCCTAGTCTCACTCGGAGACTAAGCCCAAGCTGTGCCACCGCTTGACCTGGGCGGTGCCACCGTCGACCCTAGCGGTGCCACCGCCTAGCAGGAATTCTGGTCCGAATGGGTTGATCCATTCGGCCCAATTTGGGTCTATCAAGGGCCCAATTGCCCCCAGATTAAGTTAATGGGATCACCTCTCATTCCTAACTTAATCTACATACTAACTACGATATTTCTTAAGACATTTAATGCAACTTGCTCCGGTGCGTCAATCGCTTCTTTCGGCAAGCTTCCGGTGAACTTCTGGCGAACATCCAACGAACCTTCGGCGATGCTCGGGTGGACTTCCGGCAAACTCCTAGACTTGCGATGATTCACTTGGCGAGTTTTGATGAGCTTCTTTGGCAAGCTCCTGGACTTCTAGGATTTATTTTCGCATAACCTCCGACGACTGTCCGGACTTCCTTCAAACTCTCGAACCCCCAATGTGATCATACTCTTGACTCCGGCGCAACTCCTGCTGCATGTCTTACTTCCATCGTAGTTAATTTTGCACATGTAAAACAAAATTTTGATCGAGACAATTAATCCTAAGCAATTAACCAAGTTTTCCGGCATGTCATTGGTCCCTCGACGCTTCGTTCGATTCTTCGGCGCATCGTCCTCTCCTGCGGCCTATTGCCCAATCGGCCAATTGACTCCGTAACTCCGATATCCTTGGCATAATAGCCACTCTTCTTGGCCCGATGCCTGAGTCCATGGCTCGAAGCCTTCTGTTGATACGTCGACCGATCCACCAGCCCAACGTCCAATCTTCTGACATGTTCCTTCGGCACAACATGATTTTTCCTTCTTTAATTGTCTCATCCTGATCGAAGCATCTTGCATCACTCAAAACGTAGATTAAATCATAAACATATATCAAGTGGTTTCATCATCAAAATATGAGATTCAACAGCCTCAACCTCGGTAATGCCATCGTAGCCGCCCTCCAACAGCACACACAGCAAGCTCTTGTGCGGCCACTTCAACCTCGGCAACGCACGCACCGACTCCTCTTCTCAACCTCTACCACTTCAATGGCACCATTGTTGGAAAATCTTGGGGGGCGACATCACATGCACAATGGAAGAACAAGAAAACAAAATCCCTGATTCCCAAAGAGATGTTTGTCGTCGTGCGAAGATTGGTGCGCAAAATCCACGAAACTTACAACTGCGTATAGATCGTATATCCCTCTTTCCTTGCAGATCTTTAGGAGAGGGTGAAGGAGGTCAAGTATCCTCCTCTCTAGCGGCGATCCACACAGCAGGGCTACGACGACGCTCCTCAAAACTCCAGGCCTGCTCTGAGGTGGAGAGAGGGAGGAGAATAGGAGAGGTAAGCAAAGGCTCTAGCTTATGAGGCTCTGAATCCCTCCTATTTATAGAGGTCACCTGTCAAACCCTAATGGATCCTCCCCTAGTGGGTATTGGATCTGCATCCAATAACCCAAGCCTTTTAGATTAGTGGATCTCTATCCAATAATCTCTCATGGGCTCTTATTGGATCTCGTCCATGGGATCCAATAATTCAAGGGCTTATTGGATATCCAATAAGACAAGGGATCCGTCGGATATCTCATATCCGAACCTCTACTCATCGCAATGCCTACCATATGTGTGTGACCCTCTAGGCCCAATATCGAGCTGGCCGTGAGTCATACCTGTCAGAACTCCTTCTAACTCAATGAATTATTATCTCTGTAATAATTCACTTGACTCATCGACTACGGACGTACTAGGCCACTACGCCGTAGTCCCCAGACGATACAAGAGAATCCAATCTATTGGACCTGTCTGTCCTCGGTTACTGTGTACCTATAGTCCCTCATCCATCTAATATCCCAGAGACCGTATATCGAGCATGGTGCTGTCAGACTCATACGGTTTGTAGTCGAGTCTCGCTCTAATTGGATTCTCCCGGAGAACTCTTTCTCTCTCAACCCGAATGACCCTGGCTAGGGATTTGTCTGAGCAAGAACACATGGGATATTCCTCTCATGACGCCGAGAGTGGATGATTCTTTATCGACATTCAATAGCCCTCGTAAGATCGACTACCACTCCCAATGACCAGCTGTACTAGATCCGGGATAGCCAAACCTATAAGTCTGGTATCAAAGAGTGGAGCACTCATACAGGACATCCTTGGTGTCTCAAGTCTAAGGACCAGATACACCACTAGGACTACGAAATCGTTGTCTGATAATAAGGCATCATCAACCATCCAGCATTCCGTAAGCGGATCAATCAGTAAACTCATTCTCCAATGAGCACCCGTACTGTATCCCTAGTGTCTCTACACGAGCACCTATGAGACCAACTGCATCCATTATATGGACAGGTATATAGCATACCAGTCTGTCCGGTTATTACGATGTCCCTCTCAAGTAACCTATGACCGGGATTATTTAGGATCTATGTTTAAAGGTGAATCGATCTCATTATCGTGTTCTCATCACGATCCAATTCCTATTGCACAAATCCAAGGACATCACAATATATATATATGCACATATGCAATAGTTATAAAGTGATATATACCAAAATATAATAAGCAAAATGATTCTTTATAAAGTCACACGTGCCATCACTCACGTGATTGGCTTGCTAGGCACCTATAACTAGCAATCTGCCACTTGACCTAAAGCCAATCACCTATATGTCTGATCCTCATCAGACCCCTGTGATGCTCAAAGACAATCTGAGACAACGGCTTTATTAGTGGATCTGCAATGTTATCTTCGGATGGAACTCTTTCCACTACTACATCTCCTCGGGTTACGATCTCTCTAATAAGGTCAAACCTCCTCAAAACATGCTTAGATTTCTAATGAGACCTAAGTTCCTTCGCTTAAGCAATCGCCCCGTTGTTGTCGCAATATAAGGAGATCGGCTCCTTGCTACCCGGCACGACTCCCAAATCTGTGATGAACTTCTTCAGCAATGTACTCCGCCTCTGTGGTCGAGTCAGCAGTAGAATCTTGCTTGGAACTCTTCCAGCACACTGCTCCTCCATTCAAGGTGTACACATACCCTGAATTCGACTTGCTATCATCGACATCAGACTGAAAACTTGAGTCTGTGTAGCCTTCAACCTTAAGGCTACTACCTCCATATACTAGTAAAAGATCCTTAGTCCTTCTCAAGTACTTAAGGATACACTTTATTGCTTTCTAGTGCTCCAAGCCTGGATCTGCCTGATACCTACTCGTGACACTCAGAGCATGCACTATATCAGGCCTAGTACATAGCATGACATACATGATAGACCCTATTGCTGAGGCATAAGGTATTATATCCATGTTCGCCCTTTCTTCTAGAGTCTTTGGAGATATACTCGTAGAAAGCAATATCCCATGTCTCATAGGTATAAGACCTCTCTTGAAATTTTCTATGCCAAACCTTTTGACAATGGTTTCTATATACCTGGACTGGGACAAGCCAAGCATCCTCTTGGATCTATCTCTATAGATTCTTATCCCCAAGATATAGGATACTTCTCCTAAGTCCTTCATGGAGAAGTGTATAGATAACTAAGCCTTTACTGTGGATAGCATTCCTACGTCATTCCCAATGATCAGGATGTCATCCACATATAACACCAAAAAGGTGATAGCGCTCCCACTTATCTTCCTGTACACACAAGGCTCATCTTTGTTCTTAACGAAGTCATAAGATATGATTGCCTCATCAAATCTTATGTTCCAACTTCGGGAAGCTTGCTTTAGTCCATAAATGGATCTAAGTAACCTACACACCTTATCTGGGCAGTTCTTGGACACGAATCCCTCAGGTTGCATCATATACACCTTCTCCTTGAGGTTCCCATTGAGGAATGTAGTTTTCACATCCATCTGCCAGATCTCATAATCATAGTGTGATGCAATAGCCAATAGAATTCTGATGGATTTTAGTATTGCTACGAGTGAGAAGGTTTCGTCGTAGTCAACACCTTGCCTTTGACAATACCCTTTAGCCACTAGCCTTGCTTTATAGGTCTCTATCTTTCTATCTACTTAGATCTTTTTCTTAAAGATCCACTTGCAATCGATGGGTACAATACCTTCGGGCATATTAACTAGGTTCCAAACCTTGTTGGAGTACATAGAATCCATCTCAGAATTCATGGCTTCTTGTCACTTCCCGGAGTCTATACTCATAATAGCCTCCTTATAGGTCTGAGGATCAATATCCTCAATATCCTCTCCTCTAATATGTCCCACATATATCTAAGAAGGATGGGATACTCTATCAGACCTACGTAAAGTTGAAACTTGTATATTAGGTACCTGAACAGACTTGGGCTGTAGAGTGGTGCTTGAGTTTGGTTCTCCAACCTCGCTCAACTCTATCATTCTCCCTCTATCTTCGCCAAGAATGTGTTCCTTCTCAAGGAACACTACTCTCTTAGCTACAAAGACCTTTTGGTCCTCGAGATGATAGAAATAATACCCACAAGTTTCCTTGGGGTATCCCACAAATTTGCATCGCTCTGTCCTTGATTCTAACTTATCGAGATTGTATCTTTTAACGTAGGCAGGGCAACCCCAAATCTTAACAATCTTAAGATCAGGCTTCTTCCCTTTCCATATCTCATATGGTATAGACACTACCGACTTAGTTGGAACTCTGTTCAGAAGGTAAGCTGTGGTCTCTATGGCATATACCTAGAATGAGATGGGTAGGTCAGCGAAACTCATCATGGATCATACCATGTCTAATAGCATACAATTTCTCCTTTCAGAGACACCATTGAGCTGAGGTGTATAAGGAGGTGTCCATTGGGATAATATCCCATGGTCCTTGAGGAACTAAGTAAACTTTGTACTTAAGTACTCACCTCCTCGATCTGATCGAAGAGTTTTGATACTCTTTCCTGTCTGGTTCTCCACCTCATTCTTATACTTTCTGAATTTCTCAAAGGCCTCGGACTTGTACTTCACTAAGTATAAATATCCAAACCTTGAGAAATCATCAGTAAAAGTAATGAAATATGAGTAACCACCAATTGCATGAGTTAACATGGGTCTACATACATCACTATGTATGAGTTCCAACAGCTCAGTGGCTCTCTCTCTCTCTAGTTCCACTAAATGGAGAGTTGGTCAGTTTTTCACGAAGGCAAGGCTCGCAAATTACATATGACTCATAGTCGAATGGATCTAGATATCTATCATTTAGCAACTTTTGAATCATTCCCTCATGGATGTGACCTAGCCTACAATGTCATAGGTATGCATTGTTCACCTCATCTCATTTCCTCTTAGACACACTTACATTCATGATATGTGGAGTAGTGTCTAGCATAAACAAACCTTTATGCAATATTCCACTCGCTAATCTCCCCTCAACTTTGCTAGAATTTACAATAAATTGTAGCTGTGATAAGCAATACTGGTATCAAATACTAATGCACTATCACAAAAATTTGACAATTAGAGATTGATCATGAATGTACCTGAAGCTTCTCAAAGCTTATATTTTGCCCTCTCTGCAAGGTACTCTTTGTAGTTCCTCTTCCATTGCCCATCTTTGCCATAGTGAAAACACTGGCCTTTGTCCTTTGTTGGGTCTTTCTTACCAACCTTTACTTTACCTGGTCTGCCCCTGCCCTTTCCTTCTTAAGGGACCTTTCTGCTTTCCTTTTCTTTCTGGTCTCACTAGTGTAGAGAACTGACTTCTCTTTCTTAAGAGTACTCTCTACCTCCCTTAACATATTGAGGAGCTCTGGGAGAGTCATCAAAAGCTTGTTCATATTAAAATTCATTATGAACTGTGAAAAGGAATCTGGTAGGGACTGAAGCACAATGTCCACACACAAGTTATCCTCTATGACCATTCCTAGACCTATGAGTTTCTCTATCCACTCAATCATTTTTAGGATATGGTTCTGAACCAGTGTCCCTTCAGTCATCCTAGTGTGGAAGAGGCTTTTGGATATCTCATATTGTTGAGTCCTTCCCTATTCCTCAAACAATTTGCAGACATGTAGGAGAATGGATCTGGCATCCATCTTTTCATGTTGTCTCTGTAACTCAGGAGTCAGAGAGCCCAACATATAGCACCGAGCAAGAGTGGAATCATCAATGTACTTCACGTAGCGAGCGATCTCATCCTCGCTTGCCCCTTCTTCGGGCATAAGCATAACTGT